>NC_092809.1:32774289-33080568 GCF_040954645.1 Diabrotica undecimpunctata | reverse complement strand
ACAGCACAATAATATTTTATCAACTCCACTAACTAATATCAGCGCTGCTTATATATACAAGTTATTATGTACTACAATAATCTGAAATAGTCCACCTCTATTTCGCTTCCATTAGCGCCTCAGATCTGTCCGCCGGTAGATAGATCATGAATATTCTTGAACACAGATCATCTCATCTCGAGATGCAACCGTTACATGAGGGACTATTTCGTTACACTGCTCCCCTCTTAGATCTGAACGTCCCGATCTGCAGCTTTACATGAAAACCCAGTATAGCAAAATCTACAGGACTCTCCAGCTCTGCACAAGCTGGAAAAGTCCTTTTCCTTTAGAAAGAAATAACAGTCTACTGTCTTTGAAGGACACGATCTCTTCGGGTTAATGCAACACA
Source organism: Diabrotica undecimpunctata (assembly GCF_040954645.1). Classification (NCBI taxonomy): domain Eukaryota; kingdom Metazoa; phylum Arthropoda; class Insecta; order Coleoptera; family Chrysomelidae; genus Diabrotica; species Diabrotica undecimpunctata. The sequence continues at coordinate 33,080,177 of NC_092809.1, read as the reverse complement.
CAGTAATTCGTACGCCGGTTTCTTGAAAGATCACTTCAAGCATGCTTCTGATAATCTTCCAATCCAGATTTTCTAGTGCATGCATGGCCTATCTTGGGTACAGCCATAATTGGCCTCTTGATGTCATAATAACACAAGATTTTCTTCAAATTAGTTAGAGCACGCCATATATCCTCGTAGCTTGCCTATATACGACTTCCTGGTCACTATGTACATCAAAGATCGAGGGCCATCTTCTAAACTCAGTACTCTTCCAACTAGAGGCTGCTGATTTTTTAACTCGTCTATATGACCGAACTTCTTATAGAATACAGACGAGACTCTTTTAGTCATCTCAAGATCTTTGGCCATACAGTGGGCTAGAGAGACGTTATGCGGAACACTAAAGAGATCTTGCTGAACTTCTATGGTCATGCCGAATCTAGCACTCTTTCTCTTTGCGTAATTTGACAAAAATTCATTAAAGCTTGGTCGCCGGTCATCCTTAATCTTATGTTGAAGGGGTCGTACTTCTTCTGTTTAATTTAAGCCAGCATAGGGTGCATGACGAATTATGTGAACTACTTTTGGTTTACCTTTCGGTAACTTCCTAATTCGGTATATTACGTCATTTATTCTCTTTTAAGTTTCATACAGACCTTCCCATTGTTTTTGCAGTTTAAGAGACAAGCCTCGATGACGTTGTGGATTATAAAGCCAAACAAGATCACCTAATTCATAGTTTTTATTCTTGCATTGAGAATCGTATTGATGTTTTATTCTGTTACTGGCTAATTGGATGTGTTGTCGGGCAAGTTCATGAATGTTGTTCATTCTTAACTTCAGGCCGTCGACATATTCTTCACTTGCAACATGTTCTTTGAAAAGTCTGCATCTGAACTCTAGGTCGCAGGGCAAACGAACTTCATGACCTACCATCAGGCAGGTTGGAGTCTGGCCTGTAGTTTTATTCATGGCCGAGCGGTAGGTCATTAGGAATAAATGAATGTGCTACTCCCAATCTCTTTGATATTTTGATACAACTTTGGACATATGTTTACCCATCGTTCAGTTCATCCTCTCGACCATTCCATTTGATTAAAGATGCAGAGGTGTCGTTCTGGTCTTATTGACACCAATCAATTTGAAAAGGTTTTGGAAAAGGGTTGCCTCGAAGTTTCGCACTTGGTCGGAGTGGATCTCCAAGGGAACACCAAATCGGCTAAAGAATTCTTTAACAAGTACCTTTAACAAATAAAATATTCCATGGCTTCCAGAATATAGTTGTTTCCATCATTCGTCTCTGGAAATTAACCTGCAATGTCGATTTCTACTATTCCCATAGGACAACCAACATTATACTGTTTCATGGGTGCCCTATTTTTACCAACTGGACCATTACTGGTTGCACACAGTTCATATTTCTGGCACCATCTGCCTACGTCATCTTACAGTTTACCCAATAGAACCGTTCTCAAACCTTTTGCAGAGTCTTCGTAATACCAAAGTGTCCACCTGAGGCACCCTCATGCGACTGACGCAATTCTTCTGACACATTACTTTTAGGTACAATCAACTCAAGCTTAGATTCTGTACCATCATCGTTCTCATAGGTTTTATACAGAAGATCATCTTTTGGCACTAGGAAATTTGCATTGGCTCCAGTAAGACTTGACTTCTGGACTACATGCAATAATGTCTTGCCAAGTAGGTCTCTCACTTCAATGCATCCATTCCAATACTCTTTTTATACATGGATCATCTGCTTAAGCGTCTTGTAGCTGTTGAGGCTGCCATTGATCATTAATAACGGTGGTTCGTCTTACGGGACAAAGTCGTTCTTCTAATTTAAGACAGTGATTATAATTTAAACTACATGGCTGTCTTGACTGAGCATCAGCGTTTGAATGACTTTTTCCAGCTCAGTGTTAGATGTATTCTAGCTTTCTGAATGTTGTATTACTTTCTTGCAATTTACGGCGAATGTGACCTACGTCGCCACCATTCCAACATCTGGGTTCGCATCTCTTCAGCATCATGTTACGGCAAAGTATCTAAAGCATATTCTTCCAATATGTTATCTGATGCCTCCGAAGAAGCCAACAGCACTATAAGAGCAACATCTGCTTTAAATTCTTGCAAATTCTCACTTGCTCGTTTGATTCTACTTCTTATTTGTACTTTGTAGACTTGTAGATGGGCATCTCCGTAACGTTTGTCTATTCGAGTAAACAAAGTCCGGTAACATTTTTCTTAGCCCTTAGGAATCGGTATTAGGATATCCGCAGCACTACCACATAATACAGCAGTCAAGAAAACAGCCTTTTCTTGTTCTGTCCAATGATTGGCTGTCGCAACAGCTTCAAATTGTCTAAGGTATATGGACCAAGAGTCTCGTCGAATCTTTTAGAAACATTTTCGAATTCCTCGACGTTTTTTCTAGCTGCTTCTTTAATAATTTGAGGCATTTCATCGAATCTTTTGGAAACGTTTTCGAATTTATTATCATTTTTTCTAGAAATTTATTCGATCATTTGAGAAAAATTTTCAAATTTATTTTCATTTTGTTTAGAAGTTTCTTCGATCGTTTGAAAAATATTTTAAAATTTCTCGTCATTTTTTCTCGAAGTTTCTTTGATCTTCATTAAAACTGCTGCTCCTGCTGATTGAAAATGAAATGTATCTGGGTCATCTTCATTCTTGTTGAGAACATTTTTCAGTCATTCTTGAAGAATCTTCTTGGACCTGCTGAAGTCTTCATCCTTTTCTTCTAGTTGTTCACGTAACTGTTTTACTGATAGTTCTGCAAGCCGCATTTTTGGTCAGGCACACATGTACTTTTTTAAATGTTCTTTCTTACAAAGATCACTACCGAAGTACCTGGATATTCCCGACGAACAATACTTTTCAAAAGTTCAGAAGCCTTTTTCAAAAGTCACTGCGGAATTTATTTTAAAATAAATCAATTACTTCACATCGTGATACCAACTGTAACGTGTTTCAATAAAATGAGCGGTTCTAATTTATGTAAATATATTTATTTATAAGTTTACAGCAAGATAATATTTTATCAACTATACTCACTAATAGCAGCGCTGCTTATATATACAAGTTATTATGTACTAGATAAATCTGGAATAGTCCACCTCTATTTCGCTTCTATTAGCGCCTCGGATCCGTATGCCAGTCGACAGATCATGAACATTGTGGAACACAGATCATTTCATCCCGATATGCAACCGTTACATGAGGGGCTATTTCAGGGGCAGTTTATACTTTTTTAGTACTTCGATAAGGCTGCGAATCAAGATTTCGACTAGTTCCCACACGTTTTTTTGAGATAAAAGCTTTACTACTTGCGTAGAAGTGGCGAAAGACGCGTAATTCTATAAACATAACGATTGCCGTGCCAAAATTATTAAGTTTTGGTTTGCTCATTACATTTAATTTCAACTACCTTTATTATTTCTGATATAGATATAGGCAATGATCTGATATAGGCAATTTCCACAAAAATTTACACAAATTATACAGCCTACACCTTCTGTTGCTCCTCATTTTTTCACCAACTCCACTGTATAACATCAAATGTCTATTTCTAATTATGTTTCTCTTTTATCTTCATTTTTTGTTTCGGTTAAGCTAGGAAATCTAAAGCCTTTTCGAAATCTATTTCTAATTCTTTCTCAACATAGTGTGAAGTTTTAATATTCCGATTCTCTAACTTAATAACAATTCTTGCTTTCCTGGCTTATATTTCCTCTCTGTGTTTTCTTTCATTTATTTCCTTTTATTTATTCAAGCTACCTCGTTTGTCTTGTTCTTACCAGATCGTGATCTTCACTTTTGCTAGATCGTGACCTTCGCCTCATCCAGTTGGTTATTTAGTTTTTTTATTGTATTCTCACGTATATTGTATGACTTTTCGAGAAGTTAACTCATCCCTCTCTGTATCCTCTCCATTACGTACTGTCTATTGTAAGTTTGTGTAACACTACTTTTACATTATTTTCATTGTCTCTTTCCCTTGGGCTTTTCTTTTTAATTTTTCCTGTATTATGTAATTGGTAATTAAAAGAAAAAAGTCCTATTTGTGTCTGTGTGCAATAAACTATTGTAACATTCAAAAATTTTATAAATGGTTTGAGCATTAAAAGTGATTGTATGAAAACTACGAAACTGAAAGATGCGTAGATGAAAAGAAATTGAATGGCAATTTACAATAGTAGTAAGACGTATAAAGGTAATCGGGTAGGTAGGTTTTAGTATGTGAACAGGAAGGTTATTCAGCTTATGAATGGTAAATATCTACAAATGTTAAAGAAAACAAACTAATTTGAGGTTGAATTAGAAACTACTCTGCGATAAACTGTGCACTTTTGTACAAACTTACATTTCAAACTGTGGTATATTTCAAAAAACTTTAAGATACTCTACAGACCAGAAATTTTGGTCAAATTTTAATCAAAATTATTAATAAAATATAATAACCCAACCGCATACAGCTCTTATACACCGTTAAAAGTAGTCAAATTCAGTGTCTTGTACATTTATTTAACCCTTCACATTTCTCGGCAACGAGCCTTTCCTTGTCGTTTTGTTTTAGTTGTATGCCACACAATTTCAGTAAGAGAGTTAAACTCTCTACACCTGACACCGAAATTTATGTTGTTTTGTCAACTGCGAGCTATTGAGAAATTGGAGGAAAGATATTGCCTCCGGTTGAATGACAGACTATTCACTGAACGAGCTTTAGTCTGTTTAGTTATAAAGATACTGATAAAAACGAAAATGGAAATTTTATAAACAAGTTAAACAGAAACAAATTATCAAAATTGTTTTAAAAATGTTTCTTATAGCATCTCAGCGTTTGACAAATAAATATCTCGCTGGAAAATAAACATTTTATTTGGATGTTCTCATTTTCAAATTGCATATCAATTTTATTATTTTTTTATTGATCTTCAAATGGAAATCCTTTAGCTTTTTTATATAATACTTCTTACTTTTTTATTTATTTATTCGTTTTTTCACCTAAATACTTATTTTCAGTAAATTTTCTAACAGTACATTATGAAGAAAATACATTGAAAAGAATGGGTATTAAAATAATCAATAAATACTTTATTTATCTACGATGTAATACAAATGTGATTCTGGAAGCTGATACAAAAACAAATCTAAAGATACCTGCCTGATTAAAAAATTAAATACCAAAACTAAAAGTGGAACTAAGAAGAAATCTTCAATAAACCAAGACTGTGACAAATGCCTTGATCAAAATCGGAAGAATAATCACAAGCTGACAACAGAAATAAAAAGGCAAATAATAATAATTGTTTAATAAGGTTATTAGCGGAGCGGTAACAATTAATTACAATTTACTTATTAAATTACAATCTTTTAAAAACAGAAGTAGTTTATCAATATTATTATTTGAGTTTAAAAGGTCTTTTAAGATTGTTTGGTAGATGGTATTTAATTCTATGAATATTAAACTTTTCGCACTTTTCCACTAGCACATGTTTTACTGTAAGGGGTGAACCGCACTGATCACAAATTGGGTGTTCTTCTTTTTTAAACACATGTTCATGGGAAAACTGTATAAGTCGTAAACGGGAAATGATCATTTACTTTCGTCTAGATACATCGGATGGTTGCCATGGTCCAATTTTATTTTTTATTTCCTGAAGCTTTGATGGTGTGGATTTTCATTTATTGTCCCAGATCTCAAAAATATGTTTCATAAAGTAGCTTTTTAGATCCATACTAACAGATTGGAGAGACATTTGGGTACTGTTATCATTTATGGCTTCTTTGACATTTCGATCGGCTGCTTCATTTCTTGTTACTCCGACGTGTGATGGGAGCCAGAGAAACTTGATACTTATATCTTTAGTATGTAATTTATTTAGTTCTTTCTTTATTAGTAAAGCGAATGGATGCTGGGTGTATATTTTCTTGATTAGGTGTAGTGATGACATAAAATCTGTCACGATTAACATTTTGTTCACCTTATTCGCATTTGCATGTAGTAATGCTTGGTAGATTGCATAAATTTCTCCTGTGAATACGGTTGCACTATCTGGAATTCTATGTTTGAGAATCTCTGTGTTGTTAACTATTGCCACCCCGACTCCATTTTCAGTTTTAGACGCATCGGTGTAGTATACTGTGTAAGTTAATTAGATCTATAAAGTGTTGTACGATAAGAACGGGGTTAGTGCTATTTTTTTAGAATTGTAATAGACTACAGTTGAGGAGATAGAGGAGATACAGTTATTGGAATGGAGGCCAAGGGAAGACAAGAGAAGTGTCGGTCGACCACCTACAAGATGCACTGACGATTTAAGAAGACTCAATAAAAACTGGATGAGAGCGGCGCAAGATAGACGGAGTTGGAAACATGAGGAAGAGGCCTATGTTCAGCAGTGGACTCTTGAGGCTGGATGATGATGATGATGATGACAGTTGAGTATTGGAATTTTTACAGTCCAAGGTGGACATGAAGATACATTCTTGTATTGATATAAGGGTGGAAATTGCTTCCAGTTAAGTAGTTTTATTGCATGATTGATTCTGCGAGAATATGGAGAAATTTGACGAGTTATTCATCATAGATATGTTTAAAATGTTATTTATTGTAATTCTTTTATTTACATGTATGTTAGAAGCGTAGTTTAGGGTTAAAAGCTGTCTACGAAGCTTATGCGTGGGTTCACCTACTTCGGCTTGTATGCTATTTATCGGAGTTGTTCTGTATGCCCCAATTATAATCCTTAGGGAGGTGTTATGTAACGTATCCAAAGGGTTTAACGTTGTTTTGCTGACATATGCATATGCTACACATTCGTAATCCATCTTGGAACGAATTAAGGATCTATATAACATGAGCAGTGTTTTACAATCAGCATTCCAAGTTCTCTGAGCTAGGTATTTTAACATATTAAGGCCATTTCGCCCAGGAGCTAACTGCTGAATACGACTTTTCAATTTAACTGTTGATCAAATATCATTCCTAGGAATTTTATTTCGTTTGTATAGAAAAGATTTTGATTCTCAAGAGTGAGGTTTGGTTTATCCTCGACATGTTTCTTTGAAAATAGTATACAGTTTGTTTTATTGGAACAAAAACTAAAACCAGACCTTAGTGACCAATTTACTAGTTTATTTAAGGGTTCTTGTAATATTGACGCCATATTATTAACGTTCTTGCCTTTGATGTAAAGAAACAGGTCATCAGCATATAGTCTTGCCTGAACAAGTTTCGCAATGATTTTTATTATATCGTTTATTGCTATTAAAAATAGAGTAGGACTGATAATCGATCCTTGTGGGATTCCATTTTGTTGTTCTCTAATATAAGATATAGCACCGTTTGCTCGGACTTGAAATGTTCTTTGAGTTAAAAAATTGCTTATGTAGGCCAAAATATTTCCTTGATATCCCAGCTTTTTTAGAATGTTCAATATACGTTGTTTCCATACTATGTCAAATGCTTTAGTTATGTCAAAGTATATTGCCATACATTTTTGGTTATTTTTAAAAGCTTCGTGAATAGCGTTTTCCAGATCGCTAATGTTTTCGTTTGTAGATCTCTCTGGTCTAAATCCAGCTTGTTCGATGATACGTTGATCATTGTGTTCCAAGGTCCACATTAATCTTTTGTTAACTATTTTTTCCATAACTTTACATGAGGAACATGTAGATAGGACGATATAAATCTGGGTGTAATTTATCTTTATTTGCTTTGATAATCGGGATAACGATGGCATTTTCCAGAATTTTGGGAATGATTTTTGTGACCAAATAATATTAAAAATTTTGAGCAGAAACTCTTTTGCTACTATGAAAAGTTTTTTAATAAATTGTATTGGTATGTCACCTGGACCTGGTGAAGTATCTTTCATGCTATTAAGAGCTTCTTGAAACTCCCCATAACTAAGGGGTGTATTGATTGGGTGGAAATCGTCGGAGATTCTAATAGGTACTGCCTCTTCCTCTTGTTTGTAGGTTACGAACTCGTTACTGTAAATTTGGCTCGATGAGAATTTTTGATAGGTATCAGCTAGTTCATTTACTATATCCTGTGGGTCAGTTAGTAACGTTCTTTCTTTCTCCAGTCTTACAATTTGTTGGTAGGTGTGCTGTCCTGTTATTTTTTTAACTTTTTTCCAAACGAATAATATATCTGTAGTGCTGTTTATGCTAGATATGTATTTCTGCCTCGTTTGCTTGTTTTATGATCCTTCTGGCTTCAGCTCTACGTTTTTTGTACTCTGTTAATAGATCAATAATACTTTTGTACTTTTTGTATCGGTTCCAAATTGTTTTACTTAATTTAATAGCGACCTCACATTGTATATTCCACCAGGGAACTGGTTTGTGTTTGTTTAAAAGTTGAGATTTTTCTATGGCTATATTAGCAGTATCAAGTATAAGCTGAATGAAGCACGTGAGTGTGTCATCAATGGAGTCTGAAATTTTAATCCGCTACATTCTGTCTAATACAATTTTCTCAAATTCAATCCAAGTTGCTTGTTTAAGTTTCCATTTTTGAGTTAGTATTGTGTTTGTGTTTAAATTAGCGGTATGTTTTATTAAGACTGGGAGTGGTCACTACTATATAAATCTTTTAGTGCTACCCAATCGAATTGGATGAGCAACGAAGATTCACATATGACGAGGTCAATGGCGGAAAATGTTTCCGGAGCCATATTGAATCTTATTGGAGAGCCGTCGTTGAGTAGGCATAGGTTCATAGTGTTAAAAACATTTTCTAACATATTTCCCCTCGGTGTTGTTTTTTTTATCCCAATGTAATGTTATGGCCATTCAAATCTCCCGTGATTATTCTAGGTGAGGGAATTTGATGGAGAAGAATAAGTAATTCGGATTTAGTTAGGGTTTGATCTGGTGAAATGTAGATGCTATAAATATTGAACTTTAGTGGGTCCAGTACTGTTACGGCTACTGCTTCGATATAAGTTATGAGGTTTATTTTTTGGACAGGTATATTTGACTTTATATATAGACCTACTCCTCCACTAGCATAATTCTGATTGGGTCGATTGGTGCAAAATCCATTGTAACCTTTTAGGTTGTACATTGTGTTATTTTTAAAGTGGGTTTCTTGTAAAGAAATAGGATCTGGTGCATGCTTTGCGAGCATGCTGTAGCATGGTTAAATGGGTATATTACCCATTTAAATTCCATTGTAATATACTATTCAAGGCGATTTATTATTTAGTTGAAACACATGAATCGTTATCGGGTTCAGATGTTTCATGTTTTAATAGTTTTTCTAGCTTTTTGCGTAGTCGTGTGATTCGGTTTTTTAATTTTGAGTCAGTAAAATAATATGAGTGTCTACAAGCATTTTAAAGAGTGATGTTAAATCCGGTATAATCCTTATTGTATAATCCTTAACAATATTATAAACGTCTTTAGCTCCGTATGTCTCATTTAGTAAATCGCGAAATTGATCGTAGTTTAAGACATATGATTCTAAATGTTGATTGATAAAGCTTTTAGCAGATTCTTCGGTTTCTGTTATTACTTTAGTTGTGTCAATTTGATTTTGTAATTTCTGGCCCACTTGTATTTCTTGTTTTTGGGGTAAGTCTTGAATTGATGGTATATAAACATATTATTTTAGGTTCAAAATTGGTGTTGTTCCTTATTTTTCTGGATGTAGAACTACTTTTATTACCTCCTTTGTGAAATAAATTGGTTGATTGTTCTTCTGTTGGAGATGGGGTTTGAGGTAGATATCTTTTGGTTGATGTTGTTGATATTTCCGTTGTTGGAAGGGTCACATTTGACACATCCATCAAATTTATTGGAATAGGAGAAGTTAGTGAATTATTTTCGTGAATGTCTGTTTCGTGGTTGTTGTAGGAACATGCGAAGTGATATTTTGAGGTGAATTAGAAGTTGGAGTAGTATTTGGTATATCAAAATTGATTAGGGGAGAGGTTTCTGATGAACATTTTGAGGCAAGATGGCCATTTTGTTTGCATTTGAAACAAAGCGATTGGTCGCTGGATAAAAATATTTTGTAGCTAACATTATCATGATTGACCACGATAAAATTAGGTATGGTTATATTATCTAGGGGTTCTATGTATACTTGACGTCTAAAACTGAGTATGTGGCTATAGTCAGGATTTGTAGTTCTAATTCTCAAACAAGTTATTGGTGACATCAATTTCAGGCCTAGATTCTGGAGAAGATTGCTCAATATTTCATGTGGTATTGTTGGACTAACATTAGATAAGATAAGACGTTCTGATGTGGTGATTAGTCTACGTACTAGAAGTACTTCATTGTTTATTTTAATGGATCCTGTTTTATTGAGGAAATCATCAACTACAGCTTTACTGGAAAAGTAAATGCATACTCGGTTATTAGAGATTCTTAACGAATAAATAATATTTTTTGGTTGAACGAGTGGTCCTAGTTGTTGTAGATAATCTTGCAATTTTGCGCCATTAATTGAACTGAAGATGATGGCTTGTTCTTTTAGTGAAAGTTTTGGACTAGTTTGTTGAGATGCAACAGTAGAGTACATTGGATTACTTTGAGAAGAGGTAGGAATTTCCATTGATAATAAATTATTATTCATCATTTAATTTTACTTGAACACTTTGTTTTAATTATAATCATATTCAAGTACATCTCTGATTTTAATTGTTGTTGATAAAAAACCAGTCCGGTGTTATGTTGATATGATGATTCTATTTAGATCAATTTCCAAAGTAAATATATTATTTCGATCTAATTAATGTTCTTCTACTCACGTTTTTAGGTCTTCGTACAACACTAACTTTATTAAACAGGTATATCAATTTAAATAATTAATTATGGTAAAAATACTCGTATAAAATTGCGAATATATCGGAGCTGAAATTAAACACACTTTGTGGTTCGGAATCAGGTTAATAATAATTGTTGATAAATAAGAACAAAAGATACCAATGATATTTAAGAATAAAAATATTTAATCGGTATATACCTACTCTCTGTTTCTAGTTATAGTTTAAGTCTGGACACATAAGAATAGATGTGACAAGATTTCCATTCTATGCAGAGCTAGGCCACATGATCTCGTTCTTCTTTAAGTGTCATCTCCGCGAAGAAGTTTGGTAATAATCATGGCTATTCTGATCTAATATGATTCTGATCTATGTGATTCTTGTTCTTTCTATTTTTATTGAAACGAAGCTTCTATACTGTCTGTATAAAATCTTTGATGTGGAGAGAATTGAAGTTCTGGTTATAGAGGTACAAAATAAAGTTCTGTCTTTTTTATGACTTAAAACGTTAGGATCTCTAGCTTGATTTTTGCCGACTACCCTCTCTTTGATCTGTTACGTGCTTTTATAAATGAATTATGAGGTCAAGATCCACGCTTCAAGCCTTATTACAAATATGAATAAACAAATAATTGTTACAATTTAAATCAATAGCATGTGGGAAACAAATCATTTTTAGGCTACACATGTAATAAAAATATTTGAGAAAAGCGTTCTTTACATGAGGCATTAAAATCCATTGTTTAGTAGATGATATTAAAAACTGTTGTATTACTTAAAACATATTGACGGTATTAGATTTATGTTTCGATACAAGGCAGCGGCAAGCTGCTTATACGTATTTAGACCTCTTTAGGTCTCCTCAGAGCGGTATAGCCACTGCTCTATATCAAAACAAAATCTATCCCATCCTAAACCAATAGTTATCAAAATAACTATTTACGGACGTAACTACGCCATCTAAAAACAAAAAGAGAAATCAGACGATTTCTACCTGGCGAAACCGAATTCAAATTTTCACCACTGTGCCTTCTAAAACTTGCAAAGCAAACAGCTTGATAAATTACTCGGCAAGGGAATGTAAGAATTGTATCCTGGTTTCGCCAGGTAGAAATCGTTTGATTTCTCTTTTTGTTGTATTACTGTTTCTCTACAGTAAAGTGCTGAAGCGAGCGTCACGAAACTAGCGCCCCAAGATAACGTCGTCACGGATAATGGAACTTCCGCGACAAGATGGCGTAGTCACTGCTAGAGTCACAAAATAGCGGTTCTTTACATTGATTCACTACTCTCGATAAATTCGTTTCTGGTCATTATATATTTACTCTAAGCAGGTTTAAATAAAAAAGTGCATGAAAAATAACTAATCAAATATAGAAATTAAATGAGAACTAGGAAATTAAAAAAATATCTGTCACGTATTTACAAAAAAATGTAAATTTATAACATTTAAAGGGTTTTCACCCATATATTTTAGTGGCTCATAGCATGTACACTTTGTTACACTGATGATGGAATTTACATTCCGAAAACGTTTTGTATTTGTGATATACCCCGTTTGGGTATTTTATTTATACCTTTTACTAAAAATTTGAAATAAAATTTTTTTGTGATACATGGTATACAGCCAGCTACAGGAACTTAGTCTCCTAGTGGATTTTGTATATTATTTTTTATTATTTGGTATTTGGTATGAAATATTATTTGGTTATTTGGTATGAAATACCTTTATTTAAAGGTATTTCATAAAAAAATTCAGAAGTATTGATGTTTTTTCTATTTTTCCATCGTTGTCTGGAGTAATTACGTTAAATCAGAGTTATGCATGTGAAAAACTGTTGAGATTTGAAGTTTTTAACAAGTATATATTGTTTTGATGAAATAATGTATCTTTAATATTTCACAAATAGCGCTAACTTTAAAAGAAAAAAAGTTAAGGTCAAATTATTTATGCCACATATGTAACATACGTTGCGTCCTCTATCAGCTATATCAAAGTGTGTATCAAATTATAATTCAACATACTCAAAAGCCCCCAGTTATAAATTTTTATACATAAATATCCACAAACATAAATTTATAAAAAAAAATAAAATTTTAAATTACTAGTATCTTTCTTAATATCAACATTTTATTACAGCAACTTGACTAAAATCGTAATATTTTAAAGCGAATTGTTTCTTTTTGTACATTTACTTTGGGACCACCTTATATATCGTCGTTACTCATGCGTTTATCTTTCGTAAAAGATACTTTTTAAACTGAGTTAATTAAAAAATATATCACATAAGTTTTATTTATGAGTTCATTATCTTCAAACAGTTAAGCAGTATTGTTTCTCATATAAAAATAATCTCATGTTAACAAATAGCAGCTATTTCATAAAAAATAGCAAAGGAGTCTTTTCACGTCATTTTTTCAATAAGACAACTCCTGCAGAGGCCCAAGTTAATCGCAAATTCAGCGTTTTATATGGAGCACTTATCTCGACAATTTTGAGAAAACGACTATAATAAAAAAGCGCCCTTTACGGTACCTTTTTCTGTTGTGGAAACGAGCAAGAATTAGTAACGAGAAGCCAGCTATACATATTAAAAAAATTATATCACACTGTTATTGCTAAAGCCACAAAAAAGCGCCGGCCTTGATTAGATACCATAAAATAGGAAAGAATATTAATGACGAAATATTATTAAAAAAAATTGTTTTATACTCGTATAATATCTTCCGAATTTTGTAAAAATACTTTTTTAAGATAGGGACCCTTTTATTTTCTTTATTCCTGTCTTTCTTATCACTTTTAATTTTTTAATGTTTTCTGAATATAAGCAGCACAACAAGAAAATTAAAAAAGTACTTTTTAAGTTAATATACAACCAAAATATTAGGCAGGTGAGTTGCCTTTCCCCATTCTCTTTACTAGGCAAAACATGCATACAGTGTGTAAAAGCCAAATGAAATAACATCATTATTTAGGTTACTGTACATATTTATAAAAAATCCCGAAACACGTCAAATTTAAATTATAACTTGACATTCTTTAACGTGAAAATGCAACCCCTACCTTCAACCCCTTTAGAATGACAGGTACAGCCCCCAATTTTTAAAATAGGAAGTATAGGCTTGTGATATATCGTTTGAAAGGTCTTTTCATTCTCCATTCAAAAATGTTGTCGCTTTCAAGTTTATTAAGATAAAATAAATTAAAATCATGTGGTTACCGAAATTCGCTACAATACAATCAAAAACTAAAATGTAATGCAAAACGTAATAAAATGTAGAACACGAAAAAAAACTATGAATATTAATGAAGTAGATGTTCAAAATGTTCACCGCGAACGTCGTTGCAACATCCTAATCTCAAATAAAATTGTCTTCTAACATTATTTAACATAACAGGCGTGATCGACCTAATAGCAAGCGTTATTCGTTCTTTTAAGTCATTTAAATCAGAAGGTTTAGTTTTGTACACATGGCTCTTCACATATCCCCATAAAAAGAAATCTAATAATGTAAGATTAGGTGATCGCGCTGGCCATTCAATCGATCCTCGCCTCCCTATCCACCGATTGGGACATATTGTATCGAGGTACTGCCGGACATTAAGTTGGTAATGTGGTGGTGCTCCATCCTGCTGAAACCATATCATATTCGCTGGAACTTGAGGGTTTCCTGGATCAGGATATAAATTTGCCAACGTTGGAATGACATCATTTTGAAGTAGTGACAAATAATTGTTACCATTCAAGTTTCCCTCAATGAAAAAGGGACCAATGATTATGACCAAACATTAAAGATGACCAAAACATTAACCTTTTGACGGTATTGAGTGTGTTCTTCTCTCATCCAGTGAGGATTTTCCGTGGCCCAGTAGCGGCAATTTTGCCGATTAGCATGACCGTTAAGTGAAAAAGTACACTCATCAGAAAACATAACGTCTTCTAATTGGATAATATTGTTATCCAAGATGTCCATCATTTGCTCACAAAAAAAAGTTCTCCTATCAAAATCGTCTTCCATGAGCTCCTGAGTAGGTATCATCTTATAGGGATGCAATTTATTTTCTTTTATTATGTTTACTATCGATGTATGGCTAGCATTAAATGTAGTGGATGCCTGTCTACTCGATGTACGAGCATGTGGATTTTCCTGAAACTCAAGCAACACATCTAATTTGAGTTCATCACTCAGTGCATTGGCAGCTACTTTTTTTTATCTGCCTTACATGACCAAACTCGCGAAACTGCTTCTCTATTTTACTTATTGTTCCTTGGGATATAGGCGGTAAATTAGGAAATTTCTCATGAAATAGGCGAGTTACTTCCTGTTGTGTTCGGGTGTTATCTCCGTAACCAATCATTTGTAAAACTGTTATTTTATGCATTTCCGTTAATCTAACCATTTTTCAGAATTGAATTGAAAGAAATTTTTACTTAAATTAAAATAGTGATAACTTAAATAAAACAATTTACTAATGCGTGTTAAAATAACGTTGCCACGGAAATTCTTTAACGTTTTTTAATGGTTACCATCTAAAAACTACATTGCTATGGTTTTTGTTCACTTTCTCATTCTCAAGACCTAAACGGGAAATAAGTTTCGAGTACATTTTAGCGAATTTCGGTAACCACGTGATTTTAATTTATTTTATCTTAATTAATCTTAATAAACTTGAAAGCGACAACATTTTTGAATGGAGAATGAAAAGACCTTTCAAACGATATATCACAAGCCTATACTTCCTATTTTAAAAATTGGGGGTTGTACCTGTCATTCTAAGGGGGTTGAAGGTAGGGGTTGAATTTTCACGTTAAAGAATGTCAAGTTATAATTTAAATTTGACGTGTTTCGAGATTTTTTATAAATATGTACAGTAATGAATTTATTCCATTTGGCTTTTACATACTGTATATTATAGAACGTTAACAAAGAAACACAATATCCAAGAGAAAAATGATGTATTCTTTTTCTTTTAACAATGGGATTCCTCTTTCACAGTGATACTTTGTAAATTTTGTAGTAAGTTAAACATTCTTACACTTTTACAGTTTCACAGCTATGCTGCAAGTTATTCTCTTGCAGCATAGCTGTGAAAATGGCTTTGTAAGCCGAAAGTGGTCAGCTAGTTGAGTAACTGTTTAATCCAGTCCTTCTACATTAAAATTTGTTACGGTATAAACGTTACATCTTTATTAATTTATATTTAAATAATTATTTTATTTTAATTTCTTTATTAATTTATTATTTCCTTTACCTTCAGTTTCTTTTTTTACTATTTTTTCTTCAAAAAATAGTTAGCGCCCTCTCTCTTTCTATCGGGTAGACTAAATATTCTGTTCTATTTCGACAGAAGCTAATTCCATCATAGACATATGTTCTATGGCATCTGTGCTATACTGCATTGTAGTCACTTTTCCAAAAGTTTTTAACAATGAATTCTTTGTTAACCTACAGAAGATTTAATGAAATAGAAAAATGAGCTGATAATAAAATTTTGAAATAATATAAAAATATTTATTCAGCAGGCTTTTTATCTTCCGTCTGCTCAGTGCTTGCCGATTCAAGTTCATCGGAAATACTTTTGCTCTCTTCTTCCTCGACCTTCTTTTCTTCTTCGGAGGCGGGAGCATCATCTACACTATCCTCTTTCGCCCCATTTTCTATGGCAGCTGGTGCAGGAGTAGATTCCTCAGCATCTGCGTCTGGTTCATCCCTAGCATCAGCATTATTATTGGCAGATCCCTCTTTGTCATCATGTAAATTAGTCTCATTACCATCAGCTTCACACTTTTCATCAACACTTATTGCCTGATCTTCACACTTTGAAGCATCGGCATTGTTATTACCAAATTCTTCTTTATCATCATGTGAATTAGTTTCTGTAGTGTCAGCTTCACTTTTGGATTCGTCAATACGTTTTGCTTGTTCTTCACTTTTAACTACCGAGGTTTCAGATTTTTCATCATGTGAATCACTACTTTCTTCTACAGCTCTCTTAGGCCTGTCCCTTAATGTTTTAGTTGTGCTAAAACTTTTTCTTTCCTTTTTAGCTGGAGGTGGGGAAGTTACACCTTTAGCTGCTGACCTTGTTCTGCATCTTCCTTCAACCTCAGGTCCCAAGCCCTTAGTAATCACTTTACTTTCTTCTCGAGCTCTCTAAATTGTCGTTAGTCTAGGAGACTTTTACTTGGATTTCCTAGTTTTGGAACTTTTTTCTTCTTGACTATTTTCTTCATTTACAGCATTATTAGTGTTTACTGAATCCACTTCAGATATTTTTACTATTTATTTTCACGATCTACTTAACAGAAAACGTTAACGATATATACAAGGACTTTCCCGGTCGTTGTCTATTCGGCGAAAATGTGTAACGATATGGCATCCTTTAACCTGTAAACAGGCGTTGGATGCCAATGTGTAACGATAAGACTACCAAAAAGAATTGAAATACTATTACAAAATAATACCTCAATCAACTATGGGAGCTTATCGTCTATGCTTCGTCTAGCTTATACACACTTTACACTACATTATTTATCATGTGATTTGTCATATGATTTGGTCATAAAGTGAAATTTACATGTTTACACTGTGTGATTTGCATCGAGCAAAAAGACAAAAGAGGGAATCTAATCGTTATGAAAAGGAGACCAAAAAAGTGGCCTCTGATGGCGGACATATCCGGAAATGCGAATGCGCCAAATTTAAATTTCATGACACTTCACAATAATCATACAGTGGTGTAGGGGTTTTAATTTATCTATTTATTTGTTATATTAGATAATATTAATATTACATAATATTAATACTTAATACACTTGAAATACTTTTTTTTAAACTAGGACACAATAAAGTTTTAATGAAATAATAACAATAATAGTCTAAAATGTGAAGCAATTGTTAAAAAACTTCAATAGAAAATACAAATAATCTTTCATGTGACAGTTGGGACAAATAATAACATCGAAATAACATAACCTAACTAAATTTGATTTCTAAAACAAGGAAAGAGTCTCTCTTTCCTTGTTTAATGTGGCCTCTCAAGATGGCACTTCCTGTCTAACAATATTTTTGCCCCCACTACCTTTACATTCCCTCTTTTGTCTTTTTGCTCGATGGTGATTTGTCATATAATTTTGTCATAAGCACTGTCATGCGGCTCGTCATACCTTGTCACAGGAGAATAGGACGGTGCCTATTCCGCATGATAAAATCATAATGATTTTCGGTAATAATACGGGTAACACCAACATATTTAAATATCGCGCCTTATTCTTATGTCAATTCAGCGACATTCCCTTACCAAGAGACAACATTTTTTATTTATTTATTTATTTTTTGTTTGTTGCATTGATATTGAACCTATTATCTAATGTGTGCTATTGTGTCGTATTTTTCTTTTATTATTTATTTAGTTTATTTTATTCTTAGTTTAGTGTTTTATAATCTTCTTAGTCATAATTTTAGTTTAGTTTATTTATTAATTATTTTTAATTTGGTATAATATCAACACTAAATTTGATATACCCTGTCCACGATTTCTTCGTAAGAGCCACCTGCAAGCCCAAAGGCGTCTGATCTTTTTCTTCTTACTGCTGTAATCTGTACGCAGTTCTTGCCGGCGTATTATTATTAAAAGTCGGGAAGCCAATGCAATCAAAGATTTATTTTCCATTATAATGGTTTCAAAATCTAATAGTTGATACCTATACTGTGTCTTATATCTCTATGACCACCAACAAAAAGAAAAATCAATAAAACCTCACTCATTGTCACTCATATCATAAGTCATAACTTATCATGAAATGTAAACACGATTTTTTAAAACATCATAGAAACGAGGAATCATAACAAATCTCATATCGTCGGCTTAACCTGCAAAACCCATAAGTCCACATTTGATCAAATTTGACATTTTAACGCCATCGTTCGCAAAAAAAATTAGTGAATTTGTCTAAGAAATTTCAGTAACTCCAAAAATTCTTTAAATGATCTGCGATAAAATCTGCGAAATCCGTAAGTCCATACCTTGCTGAAATCACAGCGCAAACGCCGTAACTCCGCCATTGTTCGTTACGTTGCAAGCACGAGCTGTGCTGGTCTTGTAAAATATTATTTTTTGTGCATTGTTGGCGATCTTTTAAACTTATTTTGGGCGAATAACATAAGGTAAGTGTCCTTAATTTGTGTTTTAACTTTTAAATGTAATTAAATGTAGTTTTAGACTTAAAATAAACTCTTTAAAATAATACATGGAGTTACGGGATTTGCGTATAATTTGAATTTAGTGTATTATCGAATTAAGTTGGAGTTAAGGGGTTTTCCTACTGTATATAATTAGGGATTTAGAGTCATACTTCTAGAGAGTATTCTTTAATTAAAAAAAAATACAAAATAATAAGTAGATATCAAAGGAATAATACTCAGAATATTGTAAAAATCAAAAATTTGTTTTATTTTACCAATTTTACTTATTTTTAACAGGTTTTCTGTTTTAGTAACTTTTACTATTGAGTGAAATGAAAATCTTGAAGTTTTCCTCCACTAATTTTAATAAATTTCTTGATCAATAGGAAACAAATAACCTGTATAGGTATGACCAAGCAAATAGGGAGACTTCAAGATTTTCAACTCCACTTCAAGAATTAACCATTTTTTCAACTTTTACTATTGGTTTAGCAATTACCATGACAACGGTTTTTGTTTACAGGGCATAATGGACATCTTTAAAAGCAGAACCAAGAGAATTATGTTAGCTATTTCTAATAAAGAAACCAACCACGCAAGAAAAGGTTGCAATCAAAATGTAGAAGCAAATAATTCAACAATAAGTACCAAACCCAAAGCACTCGAGAAAAATATGGCTTAAGTCAGTAATAATAAGAAAACCCTATGTGATGTTACAAACTTGTTTTCTTCATATGATGAAAAACCTTTTCAAAAATTCCTCTCTAGTGACGTTGATGATGAAATGTTACTATTGGATATTCCAGAAATTACAGACATGATGAAGATCTCTGACCAAATTTTGCCAGAAAGTAACCTAAGAGATGAAGTATTAAACAATTTTTGCACTAAAATTGAAGAAAATCTTACTTTAGAGTTTGAAAATAACATTCTTAGCTCATCAGAAGTAATGGCGGAAAATTTAATAATGGAAATTCAGAATGAAAGTGAAGTTGAAAATCATTCCAAATATATACCACAGAATGATGAGAACGTGATATTATTACCCTCTAAAAGTAATAACTTGTCAGATGTTAATAAAAAAAATATAATAGCAGAAGTTCAAAATGGTGATGAGTTTGAAGATGATCCTGATTATGTACTTGAAAGTGATCAAGAATCGTCGACTTTTTCTGAAAAAGATGCTGACAATGAAAGAGAAACAGCACAAGAAGCAGAACAAAATAAAGATGAGCCACTAGAAAAAAGAAGAATGAAAAGACACCTTGTGAATAAAGAAAATTGGATTGAAAATAAGAAGAAAATAAAACGTGAAAAAGGAGAAGCTTATTTGAGAAAAAGGAAAATTAATGGCCGATGGGATTATAATATAGAAAGAGAAGAAAGAAGATTGAAAGAGTTCTGTAACTGTAAACTTTCAAAAAAAAATACCGTCATTAAGTGCACCACGTTTTCTGAGGAGGATAGGGAAGCAATATTTACGAAATTTTGGTCCAATATGAACTGGAGCGAAAGAAAAATGTATGTATCCTTCTTAGTAAAACCAACGGCTATAAAAAGACATAGAAACAGGTAAAATACAACAACATCAAGAAGAAAGGAGTCTATGCTTTACTACATGAAGAAGGAAGGTCAACTTATTAGAATTTGTAAGCAGATGTTTTTAAACACACATTGTCTGAAGGAGGACATGGTACTTGACTGGTTGAGAAAAGAAGCGACTAGTCAAACAAAAACTGACGACAATACTTCTAATGAAATCACAATGCATACAGCGCGTTACAAAGACATGAAAGAAAATTTAAGGCAGTTTTTTTCTGAGCTGTCAAAAGTTGAGTCACACTACTGCCGGTCTTCATCTGACAAACTTTATTTGGAGCCCAACTGGAAATCCAAAGCAGCATTATTTCAATTCTATACGAGCTGGTGTCAAGAAAAACAAATGGGTTCATTATCAATTGCTTCATTTTCCCACGTGTTTGAAGAAATGAACCTCTCGCTGTATCGTCCTAAGAAAGACGAGTGTGATAAATGTGTGGCACACCGAAATGGCAACTTACCTGATGATATCTTTAATGAACACCAAGGAAAAAAGGGAAGCCAGGGAGGCAAAAAATCGAGATAAGGAGTCAGAAAATATCGTATTATGTATGGATTTACAATCAGTCTTACTGTCACCAAAGACAAACATCTCCTCACAATATTTTAAGACTAAACTGATAGTACATAATCTAACCTTTTTCGATATGAAAACTAAAGATGGCTATTGCTACCTATGGCATAAGGCCGCTGGCGGTACCAGCGCCAATGACTATGCCTCAATAATTTACAGCTTTCTCAAAGATCATGTCACAAAGGATCATCCTGATCAAAAAATTATAATTTACAGTGATGGTTGTACGTCGCAGAATAGGAATTCAACACTAGCCACCGCCCTTCTAAACCTATGTATGGAATCAGAAATTACGATTGAGCAAAAGTTTCTCGAAAAAGGGCACACGCAGATGGAGGCAGATTCCATGCATTCTACTATTGAAAGAAAACTTCGTCATAATAATATTAACGTACCTGCTGCCTACGTTGAAATTTGTAAGACAGCACGTAAAAATCCAAGACCTTATAAAGTTCATTATGTAGACCACAAATTTTTTAAGGACTTTAGTAAACTACAGTTTGTAAAATCTTTGCGTCCAGGTAAAAGAGTCGGTGATCCTCATGTTACAGACATTCGCGCCTTGCAGTATTCACCAGATGGAACAATAGCTTACAAGCTGAGACATACCCAAGATTACCAAGAGTTCCAAAGTCTACTAGAAAAGAGTTATGCTGTCAATTTAGTGAACTTCCAAACTTGTATAATAATCCTATACCGATTAAAAGAGAAAAGTTTTTACATTTGCAATCACTTAAGATAAGTATTCCATCTGATTATCACTCGTTTTATGACAACCTGGCATATCTTTAGATATGTTATATGGCATATATTTAAATTTTTGCATTATCTTTTAGTTAAGGTTTTGTTCGTTTATGTGAGGAATAAATAAAAAAGTTATATAAAGTTATATAAAGTTAAGTTGACTCAATTTTAATTATTAATTTTTACCCACCTCTTAGAGTAATTGAATCCCGTAAGTCCCAAAAATATTTAAATAAAAATAGGAAAAACCCGTAAGTCCAATTAAATATGTCATAAGATCAAATAACTTCTTAGAAATACCTTAAAATGTCAAATATGTTATATCTAAACAAATGTATATCTTGGATTTTTCTATTTGCTAAAACAAAAATTTACAGAAAGTTTTTTGTCTCCCCTGAAAAAATTTCCATTTTGGACTTCCGGGTTTTGCAGGTTAAGCCGACGATATGATATTGTCATATGATAAAATCATGTAGTGTAAAGTCTACTTTAGTTTCTCAAGTATAAATCCGTCTTATCTTAAACTATGAATTAAACAACAACTATGAAAATTATAAATAAAACAATGAATTAACTAATCACATTTAATTAGCATAAAACAAAATAACGATATTTAGTTTGCACAAGCAAACCCTACCTATGGCTTTACAATAAAATGAAATAATACTTCTGGCATCGATGGGTTGCGTGCTCCTGTATAGGATGCTGTTGCCTCCAGATTATGTGGGTAGGTCTTAGGTTTGCCATTTGAGTGGTCTTGAAGACAGCTGCAGTCTTAGTTGGTTGGTTTCATGTGGTTAATCCATCGTTTTATTTAATAAATTATCTTATAAACCCAAAGAAATCTCTGAAAATCATAAAATGAACCTTATTTCATATTTTCTTCTTTTATAAATGTCAACTACACACAAAAAAATACCCCACCACGTTAGAAAAGCTGATTGACTAAAATAGTGGGGAGTGACTACAATGAAGTATAGCACAGATGCCATAGAACATATTTATGTTTAAAATGGAATTAGCGCTTCTGTTAAAATAGAACAGAATATTTAGTCTACCGGACAGAAAGAGAGAGGGCGCTAAATATTTTTTGAAGAAAAAATAGTAAAAAAAGAAACTGAAGGTTAACGAATTAATAAATTTATAAAGAAATTAAAATAAAATAATTATTTAAATATAAATTAATAAAGATGTGACGTTTGTAACGTTACAAATTTCCAGAAAAATTACCCACTAATAGGTTTTTTGGGGTGTTCTTTTTTTAAGTTACTTTCTGCCAATCCATAGACTACCAATTCGGATTCAGGGCTGGACACTCCACACAAAATGCATTGGTAGAAGCAACAACCTTCATTTCTCAATCAATTAACGAAAGGAAACACGTCATAGGTATATTCCTAGACGTCCAGAAGGCATTCGATCAGGTCTGGCACACAGGCCTGATTGAAAAGCTTCATCTTGCTGGACTGCCTACACCTTTCGTTAAACTAATAAATTCCTATCTCTCTCACCGGACTATCAGGATCAAAATCGCTGACCATCTATCCACTCCATTCACTCCACAAGCTGGAGTACCCCAGGGCTCAATTCTTGCTCCAGTTCTCTACACAGTTTACAATAGTGACATTCCCCGCCCGCAGCAAGGATCAGAGTCTCTCCTCCTGTTCGCTGATGATACGGCCATCCTCACCTCTGGCTCTCACAAGGAGCGTGGACAGCAACGATCTGTATTCGAACGGTCTCAACACTACCTAGACAGAGTCATAAAATGGTGCAACAAATGGAGAGTGACCATAAATCCCTCCAAAACCCAAGCAATTCTATTTAAATCTCCTTATTGTCAGGACGTCTGGGGCCGGATATCGCTTTTAGGAGAAGACCTCATCTTCAGGACCTCGATTCTCTACTTGGGAGTTCTCTTTACAAGGACTCTCAACTGGAAGGCTGACGTCCAAGAAACCTTAGATAGGATGAGGCAGAGGTTTAACCTCCTGAAAGTGCTGTCCGGTAAACTAGGCAGGACATCTTCCAAAACTTTGTTGCACACATACAAAACTTTCGTCAGACCGATAGTCGAGTACAAGGCGTGCGTCCACATCTCCCTCAAGACACACCAACTAAATGCCACTACGGCCACCGAACGTCGTATCCTACGATACGAACAACAGAGCCAAACAAACCTTAAAGACGCCTTGCAACCATAGAGGGCAAACACTCACCAGGCTTCCCTTAAAGAAAGTTCCATTTCCTCCAGCTTAAACTTCTTCACAACACTGGATACGAACTTCTTGATGAGTATTTTGATATCTTAGAATCATTCCCCATCCAATATCGCAGGTAAAGTCTGCGCGCCTACAACGCTGATAAAGAGCCGTTCCTAAAAACTTGGCTGGTAACCGCTAGGCAATACCCACTTCTTCTTGTGCGTTTCTGAATCTTCTCAGATCACCCACACACAGCCACCTTCAGCTACCCCCCTGCTTCTTATTAGTCCACTACTTCTCACAACGTATCACGTGATTGTCGTTTACCACCCCCCCCACTACTCCTAAGAAAAAAAAAAAAGGCCCAGGCCTAAACAAGGTTAAAACGTTCTTGTCATGTCATGCCAATCCATGGGACTAGTGCTACTATTATTTGCATATTGGCATCTACAGTGTTTTCCGATCGACTAGATGCACCTACTATATTTTGTACTCAGTTTGTGGCTTCGTTGACATCATTAACAGTAATTAAATTGTTTTGCTTATATTTCTCGTGGCCCATCATTGACTCTGGTGAATTAAGATTTGTATTTAGAGCTTTTGAATACAGAATCCTTAGTTTTATTCGGAACTTGTTTTAGTTCTACTTGTTCAAATAAGTTAATAGTACTAGTGCAGTAAGAGGGAATGATGTCTGCGGAGATGAAATTTATATCAATGAATTCTGATATTCACTTACTGATGAGTGTTCAATGATTTTTATTCTCTGGAAAACGTTCTTTTTATGTAATTTCCATTTAAAATATGTCTTATTTTTAAAAGCCACTGACATTATCCGCCATTATTCACCATAAAACAACAAGACATGACAAGAATGACAGCTGTTTCTTATGGTCAAGAGGGGTAATTTTAACCAGTGTTGCCATAGTTATTCAAAATATGTTTTCTTATAAAAAATGAAAATTTTGATTTTTAATTATTATATAAATTTTATTCTTACCTACGTTTAACAGAAAATTAGTGCTGTTTTACCAGGGTTAGGTTATATTTGGTTACGTTAGGTTAGGTTTAGTATCATTGGTTTGCATTTTTAATAATAAAATGTAAAGAAAAATATGAATCTCTTCAAATAAAAATTATGAGCTTCTTAGTCTGATTTTAAGTTAGGTTGGGTTATATTGTTTTAACAGAAAATTACTGCACTTTTACCAGGGTTAGGTTAAATTTAGTTAGGTTTGGTTAAACATTGTCAGCTTTTTAATCTGATTTTAACTGATGTTGGGTTATATTGGTTTCATCACACTTGGCTTGACAATCCGTTGTGGATCTTGGCCTGCTCACAAAGAAGTCGCCACTCCTGTGGATTCCTGGCAACTTTCCTCCATCTTCTAACCCTTAGAATCTGTAGGTCTTCTTCCACTGTAATATTGGTTTACATTTTTTAATTATTAATACCGAGGAAAATATTAAATTTTAAGTAAATAAACATTGTGGGATTGCCAGAGTGGTTTATGTATGCATTATACTTAAAGTATTTAAATAAATCAATACTGTGGGATTCTCAGACAGACTTTCAACCGTTGGTACAGAATCTAGAAATTTTCATGGAATCAATCTAATATGCTCTGTGGACGTATATTTGTGTAATGCGTGTAATGTATCAAATTCAATATACCCTACATTGATCCTTTCACTAACGAAATTTCCTTTGAAAAGGCAATTTCATATGAAAATAGGGATTTTTTTTTTCATTAAAATGTACTATAGATTTTTTTAGATAGATATTTTTGCAAACATCTAAATTTGGCAATAAATATTGGGAATAGTATTTTCAAGCCGTTTCTTGTTTGTTCGTCATCAAAGAAAACTGTAAGATAGTGCAGTGGGTTTATACTAAGATTTATTGAAAGTTTTGCGTTGTGCCTAAATAAAGTTAGCGCTTAAGAATTTCTGATTAAGCATGGTGTAATATAAGACAAACTAGTGTGTCGATGCGGCAACGAGTTGCGAATTAACTCCGAAAGTAATTTAAGTGTAATAAACTTGTCCCAAGACAGAAAAATATACCAAAAAGGTGTGGATTTACTCTTTCGGCAAAGAAAGGGACCTTTTTGGAAGCGAGTAAACTGCCTGCAGAGAAAATATTTATGTTGGTGGCAGCTTTATTATATTTAAAGCCACCTAGGCAAAAATTCGTAAATCACGAGTTCGGGATTTCTTCTAAGACTATGGTTGGCTGGTACCCGATCTACACCTAGTTATTGGGATTCCATCCACCTGTTTATTAAGGTAAGTAATTTTCATGAAATTTTTAGATCTTTTAAAGGTTAAAACTGACAACAATATCGAATGTACATAAAATTTAACTTCTTGCGCATGTCCGCAATATTGTTTTAAAATATTAAAAATCTTTATTATTTTAAACAATATTACATATTTTTTCATAATTTAACAGTAAAAATCTGTAAAAATTTGTTATGTTTTAGTTATGTTTCCTTTATTAAGACAAAAATATGTAAATTTTTTTTGGTTCATAATACTTTTTTTCTGTATTTTTTGATTATTTTAGCACTTTTACTAGTTTCTAGAAAAAAAAAACATTAAAATTTGAGGTTTTTTTTCACTTTTTCGACTGTCCGCATAAAATTGGCCATTTTTGAGGCGTTCCGTTTTACTACATACCTAATTACCATTTAAACATTTCTATACCTACCTACCTTCATTACTTTTATCTACGGTTTTTTCGCAGCATTTAATAAATGTTTTTACAAAAACTTGCAAGTCCAATATTTTAGCACAACTGGGATGATAACAGCTATTACGTATAATAAGTACACTTGACCGATAAAAAACTTCACATTTACATTGTCAGCAAAATATAACACATATCGGCAGCGCTATTAGAAAGTGTTTCTACTGCCACGGTCACTTACTGAATAACAATAGATCAATGTAATATTTTAAGAATTTTATGAAGCAGAAGTATGCAGCACTGGAGCCTTTTAAAAAGTAGATCAGACAATTACAATCGAAACAGCATGGAATACATAGGAAGATAAAAAGTGGTCGTAAAATCCATGCCAAGCAAAACGTACTCTCAATAGTTAATAATAAGACGGCAATATTAATAATGTTATCAGCTATTAACTATAAATACAAAAATTTACAATTTCCCAATATTTTATCCAAAAGGTTTCTGAATTAAATATATATCGCAATTATTTTGCAAGATCTACGAAAAATTGTGATAGCAAAGTTACAGATACATCATTAAAAATTATTATTAAACTTATCAGTATTAATTTTTATTACTTATGCGTTTATTCGTTGATTGAATAACCCAAAATCAACGGTTTATTTTATTCTAATTTAGAAGAATTTAATCCCAACAGAGTGTTTTTAAAAGATCCACCTATCGGATCCACCTATTAGTATTCTGATTAGTAAACTTATTGGAGGCGGTACTCTGGACGACTAATAAATTTGTAGTAGGTACTGCGTATACGCCTTACGGTTGGTCTGAAGAAATCACTAACCTTGAATGCTATGATTCATGGGAACATTATGAGTATATGAATTGTATTGAATGTTGGAAAGAAAAAATTAATTTTTTTAGTGGATATTGGCCTGAAATTTTTAAATCCAAAACAAATACGAATAATTAAAAATACATAGTACAATCGATTTGGCCTTAAAACGATTAAATTTAAAACATATCTGTATGAAATACTTAATACTAAACTACTATGTCTTTCCAGCATTGTGATTAAGGTCTCTTTTCCGAAATTTTGTTAATTTGAATTGTCTAAATGTTTTTATTAATTATTGATCGGGGACAAAATTATCATATTGATAGCATTACGAATTTTGAAAAGACCGTGAAAACACATTCACTGTCTTTTTGATATAAAGATTTTGGGAAGCATTAAAACAGAGTGAGATTAAACTTAAAGCCTAATAATGTGGCGTATTTGTCTGCCTTAAATAAGTATCAAAATATAATAGAATGTATAAATAAAGCGGCTATAGAACAAAACCTTGAAAAAAAAATGATAAATCAAAGGAATACAAATGATTGGTGGAGTTAAGATGTTAGAGGTAGCAGAGAAAAGACGGGTACATAGCATATGGTTAATGACAAAAGACACAGAAGATCGGAAATACTACACAAGATGCTCTAAAGATATCAAAAAAGTATAGCTGAAACCAAAAACGATGGGCCAATAAATGTAAACAAATAGACCAGAATTTGGCAGAACAAGCGAAAGTTGGAAAAATTATTATGAAAATCTATTGACTAAAGATCAACCACAATTTCTTAATAAAGATAATAATTAGTATTTCCGGTCACCCACTGAAGTAAAGAAAGTTCTAATAATAATAAAAAATAGACGAGCTTCTGGACCTACAGGTCTCCCAAATTAAACTTTAAAACCAAACAGATATTGCCAAGGTTGGGAAAAAGTTTTCTGAAGAATTTTTAATTATAATATATAATATTCTAATATAAAATATATATAGATGACGATAAAATTTTTACTTTGCACTTTCCTGATGACCAGGTCATATTAGCTGAGGATGGGGATGATGTTAGATATATGATCAGAAAGTTGGAAGAAGATTGTAAGGCTTGGAGTTTGATGATAAATATAAAAAAGTGCAAATATCTAATTGATGAAAAAGCATGAAAAATAAATAAAGTTTTTCCAGAAAAAGGTTATTGAATTTTATTATTATTTTATAAAAAATATTTACATTTTATTAATAAATGTATATTATTAATTTATATAAATGTATAATAATAAGTAAGTCCGGGAGAGTTGGACCACATTTCTTTGGACGCTCACTAAAATTATACTCCTCAACTTATTAACACTATTATTTAAGCGTTTGGAAAAGAATTTAGTTTTATACCCTTAAGACTTTACTTTTTAATTGAATATTATTAATAAAGGCTACATTGCATTTTTTCCAAAACTTTGCATGGCCCATCTCACCCGGACGTGTCTGGATGAGATGGACCAGTAGCTTGGGAGAGATGGACCAGGGTTAAAAAGTAGGATCAATGACTACAACCAAGTATAAAGTAAAAAATATGTATATTTTACATAATAATAAAAGTTACAGTAACCAAATAAAAAAAAACAAACAAGTCTATTCTTTTGCTTTCTTTGCCAGAATCTTCCTATTAATGGGAAACTTTCCTTTTTGTGACATTATTTCCTTGATACCGCAAAAGTCACATTTTACTTCAAATCTAGAGCAACCTTCATGAAACCACCGAGAACACTGTACACACTTTATACAGTCTTCTTTTTTTGTAGTTTCATTGTAAGCCTCTCCACATCCCACACATTCAACTCATCCCATTCTTTTACTGACATACCGTCATCTTGGACTAGATCTGCAGAATCATAGCTTTCTGAGTCTCAACTTTCAAACTGTGTCACTTTGCCAGATGGTTCCTTTTTTGGATTGAGAAACTTCTTTTTTGATTAAATTTTTTTTCTCAGTTGATCTTGTTTCTTTTTCTTTTAATCTTTCATTGCTTGCTCAACTGCCTTCCTTTTTACAACAGCAATATTCTGAGCTGAATTTAATACTTTTAAAACAGTCGTCACACATCTCTTAAAGGTTACTTTCTGCGTGAGAGAAGGAACGGGTGATATATGTTTTAAAAGTTTAGAAGGAGTCATTTTTGACGGTGTAAGGCTACTAGAAGTACTGGAAATACTTGCAAGATCAAATTGAGTTCTTGGTACTACAGAAGACAGAAGAATCAACAGTGTCACTTTTTGGCACACTAGTAACAGCATTGACGTGTTGGCCGATAAGTTCTGAATTGGAGGCAACGGAATCAACCCCGCCGGTTGGTGCACTAGCGAGAGTGTGCGCCAATACTTGGACAATGGGCACTGCATCGGAGGAATCGGGCTCTACGTAAGGATAGGCTGGTATTACAGACATATCTAGAGAGACTATGCCACAAGCTTGAAATCCACTCACACCGTTTTGTACACTTGCAACTTTGATCCATGCAGAGTTGAGAAAATTTCCAAACTGCAGACGATTGATCTTTCTGGATGGATTGTTTGTAATGAAATAATTACAAGTACTATAAAAGTAGGACTTAAGTGATTTAAAAAAAGATCGGCCCAAAGGTTGTAGCCAGTGCGAAGTATGGGGTGGAATGCTCATCAAAATGATTCCTTCTTGTTCCGTGTACACAAGGACTTCCAAGGAACTGGTGTGAGAAGTGTGACCATCAGATTTTTGTGACATTTTTACAACTGAGTAAGAAAGCATCCCGTCCATGAATTCAACTTTCAAGTTCTTGCCCTTCATTATGCAGTATGGGGAAAAATGTACCTTCAGCGCTAGCACAAGCTAGAACAGAAACGGTTTCGCCCTTTTCCCCTGACGTAACGAAAGTTACATTTTTGGAACCTTTATTGGCAACAACATTTCTTGGCTTGTTGTTCAGTTGAAGCCCAGTTTCGTCCACGTTAAAAATGGGCCAGGCTTTTCAACCAAATTGTTTTCCAAAATAACACTTTCGAGTAAGTTAAAGTACTCTTCCAAACACCTCGTGTTCATTCCCTTAGCTCGGGATACAGATACACCTTCTGACTTTCTAATAGTAAGAGTAGGATTTCTCAAAAGAAAAAAGATTAAGCCAATCCAAACCAGCTTTTCTAGTTTCCTTGTTGAATTTGTGAGGTATTTTTAGCTCTTCAGTAAGTTCAAACGCCATGCTTCTCACTGAATCTGTGCAAGGAGTAAACCCATGAGCTTGTAACTTTTTTATGTGGCCTACAATCTTCTGTTTATTTACTCTTCCTAAAATGGAGGAAAACCCTAAGCTGTCCTTCGTAAACTTTTGTTTTTTAATCCTTCTTTTAAGAGTGGTCTTAGGAATTCGATAAGCTTTAGCAGCAGCATTGACACCCATTTCTTTATTTTCCACAGCATTAACCGCTTGTATTAATGCATCTTCCGTCCACGCCCCTCTACTGGTATCCTTTCTTACGTAGTTAGTTGGCATTTTTCTAAAACAGAAAAATACCAGCTACTTAGTTAGTAATTACACTATAAGTCGTTTTAATAAAAGTAACATTTAAAAACATTGGTACTGGTCCATCTCTCCAATATTGAAATACGTGGCCCATCTCTACCAAAACGTGCTGGTCCATGTCTACCAAAAGTCAGGGTGCGATGAACCATCTCATAATTCGCATTTTTAACGTACACATAGCGGCCTTTTTAGGTTATGTTACTACCTACATGTTTATTGACATCGTTATGTTACTATGTTACTACGTTAAAAAATTTTTGGACTTACCAAAACAGACAATGACGTTTTTCTCGACAAATATTAACAACAACACCACACAAGTAACAGCATGTCTTCACTGTAACTCAAGCATACTCACAACAAACGATGGTAGTGAAGTCCGGCTTCAACATCCTCTACTGTTTTTTGAAAGATTTCCTCGGAGTATATGTTAAACAGAAAGGGTGATAATATACATCCCTGTCCGACCCCACGTTTGATTTTAATATCATCAGATTCTCCTGCCTCTGTATGGATAGACGATATTTTTTGATTCCAGTAAAGATTGCTAAGAATTCTTAGATCACAGATGTTTATTCAAATATTTGTTAATATTTTTATCAGCTTGTAGTGTTTTACTGTATCGAACATTTATGGTAATCAATGAAGCATGTGGATTACTATTAGAAATTTCAAGTAGACAAGACAAGACAAGTCTAAATACTTTGAGCTCCACAACTTTTACAATTTTTGAGAAGAAACAGTGTAAATTTAAATAATAAACCGAAATATATACAAGCAGTGTACAGTGTTCTGTTAATAGCTGTAAGTTCAGTTTCCAAATTGGCAGTAGTTTGATTACAAACATTGTTTTTATATACATACGAAGAACATTATTTATATTTCGTATTTATTAATTATTTAAAAAACTAGTTTCAACTCTTGGCATTATCTTGCTAATTGCTAGATCGACTATTTACTTTTAAATAAACAGAGTCGGACCTACCCAAATTAAAATTATCGAAATGAAAGTTCTATTTAAATTTAAAAAAATGGTAGAAGATTAAATTTGACAAAATGATAGGTGGTACTCCTGACTAAAGGTGTGCATCAATTAATCCCGATCAGCAAAACATTACTTATTCTACCATCACTAAGCAACAACCATTAACAAAATTTCCAACAAAAAACCAGGCCATAATTTTACCGGCAGTAGATGAAATAAGAACAGAAGAGTACACCATTGCAGTAGGAACTATAGTCCATCCAAAAAATGTACTGTTCTCATCCAAAATGTCAAACGGAAGAATATGCATCTACCTTTTAAGCCTACAAGTCGGAGATGATTTTCTAAGTCAACATGGTGAAATTAAAATGGAAGAACATACAATCAAAGCCCGTAAACTAATTACACCCGCTAATAGATTAGTTTTATCCAACATATGTCCATCTATACCCCATGACATAATCTAACAGTCTTCAATCAATCTTGGTTTTAAATTAATGTCTCCGATTTCGTTCCTTAGAACTGGAATACAAGACCCGCAATACAGCCATTTACTTAGTTTTCGAAGACAAGTTTACTTTGCACCTACAGAAATTTTACTGTACCCGACTCCGTTCTAATTGATTTTGAAAATATTTCGTACCGAATTTTTCTTTCCAAAAAACTAACTTATTACAAATGCCACCAAGCTGGTCACATTTCCTCGGAATGCACCTGAAATCCCTCTTATCCACGAAATACTCAAAAGCCCCAAACGGAGGAAAATTTTCTTCCAAAAATACCATCCACTAGCTCCGAACAAAATCAAATTACACATGTAAATGGCGAATCTCGAGAAGAAATGGATGCTCAAGTCAGCACTGATACCGATAATAAAAATAAATGATCTTACTCGGAATTGTCATCCCCAACTTGCTCAACTCCTACAGAAACTATACCAACAAAATTCACGAAATCAAAACCGGTGCAAAAAAAAAGAAGAAAAAAATTATCAAATTAGACAAATCCACTTCAGAAACTACTAATATTGAGTCGTTATTACAACCGGCCAAATAATTTATCCAGGATGCATCACGAACATAAATGTACTAAATTACACCCAATTACTAGCATTCTTAGAAGACGTTCACGGTTCTTCCACCCCAGTAGAACTGGCCCTAGAACACACACACAGGATATACATGGGTTGGGACATATGCTAACTGAAATATATATCCTATGTTAAACGAAAGAGCAATTAAACCTAGAATTACAAGAATCAAGAAAAAAACTACTTAGTAACATAAACCAAGATTTTAGTATTCAGGATGACACCTCTGAAGATACTAACATATCACAGGAAAATACTGCTTTTAACGATACTGTGCTATGTTTGTGATATTCCTCTGACAATCGAACACATTACTGTTAGTTGCCCACTCTATCACCTGGAACGACTTCAAAGTGATTTACCAAGTGATCTGAAAAGTACTCTGAACTATAATAGTAAATGTGATAAAGTGACTAAGTTTCTAAAACTAACTAAATTGTACAATCTAATACATAAATAGACTTAAGTTCTCAATTGTAATTAGTTGTTATAAGCAAACATCTAATTTTATGTACAACTCTTCCCCGCCAATAACCTTTCATGGTTGACGCGGTTTACTTAAAAAAAAAGAAACATGCATAAATATCGCAATTCACATCTCTACATTATTGAAATAGCACTTGTATGCTAAAGAGAGCCTGTCTCGTGCCCATTGCGTTCCGAAAACCAAACTGTGTATGGCTGATTGTTTCTTCGCATAGTCTATATATCCTTTGATTTATGATTTTTAGAAATAACTATAAACTGTGGCTCATTAAGCTGATGGTCCTGAAATCATTGCAGGATACGCATTTTGTTTTCTTTGGAAGAGCAATAAACGTTGACCTTAACCATGATCTTGGTATTACTTCGTTTAAATATATGTCATTGAATATTTTTGTTAGTA
The DNA here is from genome assembly GCF_040954645.1 of Diabrotica undecimpunctata. Taxonomy (NCBI): domain Eukaryota; kingdom Metazoa; phylum Arthropoda; class Insecta; order Coleoptera; family Chrysomelidae; genus Diabrotica; species Diabrotica undecimpunctata. The sequence continues at coordinate 33,046,037 of NC_092809.1, read as the reverse complement.
GTTGAGTACCGTCAGTGTTAAATAATTTTATGAGTTCAGCATCTGCATTGTCAGATCCAGCAACTTTGCCATCTTTTAGTACTGATATTGCTTTTTCCACTTCATCTGACGTGTTTGGTAAGTGGTCATTACATATATAGGACGGGGTTGTTCGGACCTATTATCATCAAAAAGTTCTTTTATGTATTTGGTTCATATGCATATTTCTTGATTTTTGTCTGTGATGAGTGATGATGTTCCCCTGTTAATATTGCAGTTTGCTAGCCATGTTGTATTTTTAAAGACCCGCTGCTTGTTTTATCTTTAAAAATAACATAATGCTGGGAAATATGTATTGTCATTGACTACACAACTTTTTAAAATATTCTTTCACAAAATTAACCAAAAATTTGTTCCAATTCATTCCACCTTCGTGTCACGGCAGATAGTTAATGCATAATCCTTGTAGAATCCTTTCCCTTACATATATTTGTATCTTTTATTGAAAATCCTAGCTTAAAACAAAAGTTAAATTAGGATTTAAACCACAAGATCTCGGATTAGAACTTCTGACACAATGGACGTGGTTGCCGAAATTTTCAATTACCTTCTTTGAGAAATCGATTCGGGCGAACCGTAGGTAACAAAACCGTTCGGCAATTCAAAGACAACGTGAAATTGAACGTAAATCTTTCAGTTAAGGTCCTACGCGTGATTTTACCTATTAATTTTATCATAGGGACAAACTCTTATTGGTGTATTGGAAGCTGCAAAAGGTAATTGCTTTGGGGTAAGAGGAGGATTAAACAGATTGGATTTTAGACTTATTTTAGAATAACAGAGAAATTAAAATGATACATTTGAATTATTGTTTAAGTATTAAAAATTAATGGACTATCAAACAAATTTCAGATTATGAAAGTAGCCACTTTATACTAAAAATAAAGAAAGAAAATTACCGTAAAATAATTTAAATGTATTCTAAATATATATATACACAGCTATCTACCATGATAATAGTAATAAATCATTTGATAAGGAAATAGATTAGGCAAAAAATGAAGAAAAAACATGGTATGATCTACAATTGAATTACAAATATTATACATTGCTTTTCAGATAAAACTAGCCACCTTAATAACTTTTGAACTTGTAATTTTTAGGAAAGGGGGTGAAAAATTAAAGTTCAATTAATATTTCAAGGGAGGGACATTATGTCATATTTAAGGTTGCAGGGAAATGCACCCTCTCGCCCTCCGTGTTATCCCAATATTTATTTTTTAAATTATATACAGGGTGAGTCATAACTATTGGGACATAGACTAAGGACAGGTTATTTGGACCAAAATATGGCTATTGGGCCAAATATGCATTAATAAAATGTTGCTGAGAAAAACGATACAGGGTGTTAAAGTTAATTTTTGTTTTTCGTTTTTTGCTAATAGTTTCCCTGTATATTTATAAATTACTATCAAAATTGTCACAGAGGCATAATCTTAGACAAGAAAAAGTATTTTATTTACAATTCCACTATCAAATACCAAACTAATAAACAAAGTTGCAACTAACGTAAGGTTTCCGTTTTTACGATAAATCAAAACTAAACACACTTTAACTTAAAAGAACTTACAAAAACTCAAACTAAATGTTCTACATGGTCTCCTCCGATTTCTATGCCTTTTCTAATTCTTTTTATAAAGGATTTTCGGACGTTAAAAAAAGATTATTCTGTCCCCTTATAAGATTAGCTGCATTTTGAATGTATCTCCAAAGTTCGTCTCGTGTATTAATTTCATTGGCATAAACTAAGGACTTCATATGTCCCCAAAAATAAAAATCTAGCGAGTTGTACTCAGGACTTCTTGGTGGCCATTAAAAATCACTGTCTCTGTCAATCCATCGTTGAGGAAATACGTCATTAAGATGATTTCTAACAGATAATGAAAAATGAGGTGGCGCTTCATCCTGCATAAACCACATTTTTCTTCTTACATCCAGTGACAGATCATCTAAAATATCACTAAGAGTATTTTCCAAAAAGAATAAATAAGAATCTCCATTTAAATTCGGAGGAAGAATATAAGGCCCTAGTAGTTGGTCGCCTATAATACCACACCAAATATTCAATTTAAACTCATGCTGAAAATGTCTATGAATTCGCTGTCTCTGAACGACAGCGAATAAGACAAAACATAACCATAAACGATCATAATTTTGAGGTGGTCAAAGAATTCAAATATCTAGAAGCAACAATTACCAGTGAAAACACAGGAGAACGGGAGGTTGAAATACGAATACTAGAGGGGAATAAATCATTCTTTGCCATTCAACATCTAATGAGGTCAAAGCTTCTCTCAAGGCGTGCCAAAATCCAAATGTACAAAACCATAGTACGACCAGCAGTGACATATGGAAGTGAAACATGGACATTGAGAAAGAAAGAAATCAATAAGCTATTAGTATGGGAACGCAAAATCCTGCGAATTATATAGGGTCCTTGCAGGGACAGCGTGACAAATGAATGGAGGAGCAGATACAACAATGAAATAGAGACTCTCTTCGGGAAAGGAAACATCGTAAGATACATAAAAGCCAATAGATTAAGATGGGCAGGCCACGTGGTACGGAGTGATGACGACAGACTGATTAGTTGGCAACAATGGTAGACAATGTGTTTTGGGAAAGACTAGATGGTAGAAGATCGACAGAAAGGCCTAGAAAAAGGTGGAAAGACGCAGTCAGGGAAGACCTGGAGAAGATGGAAGTAAGGCCATGGGAAATAATAGCACAGGATCGGAATCAATGGAAGGCAATAGTAAACGCGGCAAAAACTCACGAAGAGTTGTAAAAGCTAATGATGATGATGATGAAAATGTCTAGCTTTAATAGCATGCGGGTTTTCTTCTTCCCAATATTGACTATTTCGCCAATTAAAAACCCCTCGTCTGGTAAAAGTTGCTTCGTCGGTGAACATAATATTCTTAATAAAATGTCTGTCATTGCGATGTTTATTCAGAATACGTTGGCAAAACTGTAACCGTCGTGGAAGATCTGTTGGAAGTAAATTTTGAACAGGAGTGAAGTGATAAGGATGGAGGTTCTCTTTTTTTAGAATTCTAACAATAGACGACTGACTTACTCCTGTTGTTGCTGATAGATGTCGTGAACTTATTTCAGGATTTTCATCTACTCGAACCAAAAGTTCATCTTCTTGATTAGGTGTGATTTGTTTCGGTCGACCACCCCGATTTTTAGTGTGAAATGACCCAGTTTCACCTAAACTACGATATAATCTTGCAAAAGTTTTGTGATTTGGTTGCCTTCTGTTTGCGTATAATATTCCATATCTTCTGGCTGCCGAGCGACCGCAAAAATTTTCTTTTGCGTATACGCAAATCATATCTCGCATTTCTTCATTAGTAAAATGATTGTGATGAGGCATTTCAATCAGAAAAAGTAATGATTACTTTTAAAAAATGCAACATTACACTACACCGTCACATCAAAAATAATTTACTCTGAACAAATGACATTTACCAACAACAATTATCTGATAGTCCAAAGCATACTTTTCATAAATGAAATAATATTTGAAATCCTTTTTTAAGACTCTAAGCAGTTCGACTGCGTTTTTATCGAAAATAGTAGTACTACTGTTTGTAGTACCTTCAAAAACCAAGAAATAAAAAACTTTACTTTTTAATAAAGTTGAATCAAAGGTTCTCGATATTATGTGGACATTCATTTTAATCGGTTAATAGCCAATGACAATTCGGTATAACTTGTAACAGACTATTTGGATACGTGTGCAATTTGATCGCTGAAATGGTTTACACTTTGAACGAAATAATACAAATTGTAGGTTTATACCACAAAAATAATAATTGTGCAAGAGTTACTGATTGAACTGAATGCAGAAATTTAGAGCAACAGGGTCAGTTCGCAATAAAAAACATAACCGACAGGTAAATAACGAAGCAATCCAAGTAGCCGTTTTAGGGCAAGTTAACTTAGAGGCTGAAAAATTATAGTCACTGTCAACAATAAGCAGAGCAGTCGGTGTTTTATTTTCTACAGCCTTCCGAGTACTCCATAAAAGTTTAAAAGTTATTTAAGGTGCATAGGTTTATCTGAAAAGCACTGTATAAAGAAACTGGAATAAATACTGTTCTGAAGCTATTTTATTGTGGCATTTTAAAGTAATTACTATTTAAATGGGAATAAGCCATTCAAATAGTAATTGGAATAAATACTTCTTAATACGATTAATTTGTTTTTCTTTTTAATTAGTTCACAAAAAAACTAAAGATGGATTAATTTAAATCCAAAAAATACAAATGAAAGTGATGATTTAATTATTCCAGAAAGATCCATCGCACATCACGACAGTTATAAATTAATTTACCAACTATCACAAAATGGTAAGAATGGCATGTACGGTATTTGTAAAACTTTTATGTACTATTAAAAATCGAAAAATACCTACACAAAAAAGGTGTAACTAGGAAATCTCAAAAACTCGTGAAAATTTTAACGATTTGTTGAACATAAGTTCATTTGTTGAGTATAAAATTCAATAAAGATTTGTTGAACAATTAATGGTATGAAAAAAGAGATTGGACATGATCTTATACAGCAATAATGATCAAGAGATCGACCGCAAATGAGATAAAGTAATGATATTAAATAAAATGCAGGTCTGATGGGAAAAAAAAATAACTAAACACGGGATAAATGTAGACAAATGAAAGAGGAATATAGTCTCAATATAGATAGATATTGGGTTATTTATTGATAGATTTCTCTAAAAAGCATAAAAAAAATTTATAAAATAAGAACTAGTGACAAAACTTGTAAAAACATCTATGAGAAAAGTGATCTGCAAAGTACAAATATAAGACGATCTGTCACAAGTCTTTGAAACATATGACGAATTGCGGCAGGGAGATGCGCTGGCGTGTCTTCTCTTTAAAATAGCATTAGAAAAAGATAAGGGATACACAACAGGGGAACAATATTTATTTATTTATTTATTAATATTATTATTAAATAATTATAATTATATATTAAATAAAATAAATTTATTTAATAAGTCAATGCAGGTTATGGCTTACGCTGGACTTGAAGAGATGGTTTCCAACTACTTGACGGCCGCACAAAAATGGATCTTAAAACAAACGAGGATAACACCAAAATATTGGCGTCGGCGCTAAATGACAGAGATAGAGCTAGAAACCTATAATTTTGAGGTGTAAATAAGTTTACCTATTTGGGTTCTCTCATAACAAGCGATAATGATACATCTGAACAAGTAAAAAGAAGGATACTAATAACAAAAAAATGGTATTTTGTACTAAATAAGTAGCTAAAAAAACAGAAATTTAAGCCAAAAAACCAAACCAATAATATATAGAACACTTATCCTACCAGTGCTGGCATATGCACATGGACCATCCAAAATAGATGGAAATCGTCTGCTCGTCTTCGAAAGGAAGATACTACGCAGAATAATGGGCGCAATCTATACAAATGGTATTTGGAGAAGGCGATATAATTTCGATTAATTGTACCAGAGGAGCAAATGAAAATTACTCACCCAGATGGACCTTATTAGCGACACAAGTAGAAAATAGAAGTAGAGGTAGAGCAAGAGATGGAGTGAGGGTGTGAACGGGGACGCGAGGAAAATCGGCGCATCAAACTGGTAGGGGTTGGCAATAAACAGAAACGACTGACGAAATAGACTAAGTAAGGTCTAGGCTCGACTAGCACTGTAGCACCACTAATGATGATGATGGTAGTGTCAAGATAAAAGTAATAATTCGTAAAAATATGACTTAAACAATAAAAACAAAGAAGCACGGGAAAAAGAAAAGATATTGTTAAACAGGCAAATGCTATTGTTTCTTTAAACTTTACTTAGTAAGGTACGAAAATGGAAAGGAAAATTACAAAAACAGCAAGCAAACAAAAAAGGAAAACAAAACAGACAAAAATAGGCTACCAAAACATAATTATAGGAGTGACATAGGGATAAAAATATAGTGAAAGAAACACAACTATGAGCTTTAAAAAAATTCAATACAAAACACACACTGCAAAGCAATTAAAAGCAAAGTGGCATGAACTAAAAAAGAGAAAATTTAAATGAGATGTGATCAAAATGCAACAAAATATAAGTAAGCTGCTATAATATAAGTTGCAACAGCCTCACAACAAAAAAAGGTCGTCATATTTTTAAACGAATGACCGACAACAACTGTGATTGCCACACCAACGGAATCCCTACGTAATGGCAGAGTGACCCCAGAAAACTTCCAGATGTATTGGACTACTACATAAGCAAAGCATGGTCCAAAAACAAATGTCTAATAGAATCCAGCTATGATCTCTCATCGTATCATACACCGGTTATTATGATCCTGAGTGCCACAGTTATAAACAACCCACCACCTCCTCAACTCACGTCAAAAAACACCAACTGGGCAGATTTTCAATCCTACTTAGAAGAAAACATCAATGTTAATCTGCGGATCAAATCTACATATGACATAGATACAGAAGCTCAATACTTCATTACACTTGTGCAAAAAGCGGCATGGCAATTTACAACACGAACTAAACGCAAACCAACACATAGCACAAATATTCTCCTGCACATTCGCTAACTTATTGCTAAAAAACGTCGTTCGAGGAGAACCTGGCAAAGATCTAGAAACAACAGCTTAAGAAACCATACACAACTATCCCTCCCATCCGTTAAACCAAATGGCGAATGGGCCTGTTCCAACAAAGAAAAAGCAGACGTCTTTACTTAACATCTTACAAACGTATTTCAAACAGAGCCAACAGACCCTAATGAAAAAGTGGAAGAACTAAGTAGCGCAGCATGTCAAATATCCCTCCCAATTAATAGTTTTACATCTATAGAAGTCAAGAAAAAAATAAACAAACTTAATTCGCGAAAGGCCCCAGGTTATGATTTAATCTCGAGACAGTACAAAAACAAAAGCTTATCATACTTTCCAAAAAATATGTAAATTTAGTAAAATTATTATGACCTTCAAACAAGGAAAAGAGCTCAATGAAGTAGCATCTTATCGATCCATCAGCCTACTCCCAGCCGTAAGCAAAGTTTTTGAAAGATTGCTGCTACAAATGATATACGCAGATCATGAATTCCTAATATTACTACCATAACATAGGTTTGGTTTTCAGGAAAATCACTCCACTACCCAAGTCCATCGAATAATAAATGAAATATTAAAAGAGTCCTGAAGAAAAGAAATACTGCAACGCTATATTTTTAGAATACCGTAAAATTTTGCGCATACCATAGACAGCCCATCGTACAAATAACTCAATTCTAGCAGAACTTAATATTAAAACTAGACTCATCACAACTATCAACCAAAATATACTGAGATATTTTGAACATACCTAGAAAGAGAAAAGGGATGGAGCGAATGATAGTTGAAGATAATGTAGCGGGTAAAAGATCCAGAGGAAGATCTTCAGTACGATGGTCGGACCAAATAAAGGAGATGACTGGTTACTCATTCTCCGAAGCAAAACAATACGCACAGGAGAGAGATAATTGGACAGAAATAGTCAAACAAATTACATGACGCTACTACATCCTTACGAAGGAGAAAAGATTGAAAAGGAGGATATTTCTAGACATCTCTTAAGCGTTTAATAAAGTCTGGCACAGAGGTCTGCTTTACAAATTAAAAATTGCACTATCCAGTAACTATTTCTTCTTACTTAAATCCTACATATGAAATAGATACTTCTCTGTAAAATTTAAAGACCAATAATTCAACCTCTGTTCTATCAACTCCAGAGTTCCGAAAGGTAAGGTTCTAGAGCCGTTGCTTTTCTTATTCTACACAGCCGGTATACCAGAGACTAATAATACTACAATCGCTTCCTTTGCTGACGGCGTAGCAATACTAGCTGTAAATGAAGATCACATACAAGTCTCACAAAACCCGCAACAATATCTAAACTTACTCTGATTGGTATACAAAATGGAGAACAAAAGTAAACAAAACAAAATCAACACAAATAAAATTACCAACCGCAACAACATATGCCCATCTGTAAGAATGGAAAATGTAGGAATACCAACAGTAACAGACGCTAGATACCTTAGCCTCCATCTTGACCAACCTCTTACTTGGAAGAAACATATCCAGACCAAAAAGGGACAGCTAGACTTAAAATTTCGGCAAACGTGTTGGTTCCTTGGACGTTAATTAAAACTTAACATCCAAAACAAAATTCTTCTATACAAAGCCATACTGAAACCTATCTGGTTCTACGGACTACACCTATGGGACTATGCAAAGCCGACGTCGCTGAATATCATTCAAAGATTCCAGTCTAAAGTGCTAAGATCGATAGTGGATGCACCATTGTACGTAAGTAATCAAACACCTTACTACGACTTAAAGATTTCTTTCATCAGAGAAGAGATCCATCGAGCCACGGAGTCACAAAATAAACGTACCATTCACGAAGAAAATGAGCTAATAAGGGAATTATTCAACAATGATCCAGCCACAAGAAGACTAGATAGAACCTGGCCCCAAGACCTACTTCAAAACTGAATCAAAATAGAATAAAGGTGAGACATCATTGGATGTCCCAAAACCAGTAACACATTTACTTAATACTCTGTAATGATGTAGATTCTAAATGAACATAATAAAAAAGCTACAATAGTAAGTAAATAGGTATCAGAAAAATTAACCATATTACAACAAACATATTAAAGCTATTGTTCAACACCAAAATAAGAAATTTGGTATACGAGAAGAAGAATTCGAGAAGAGGACGAATTCAACGATGACGACCAATGAGAGAAAAAGTGAAACGAAACAGATGCTTCGAATCGGTACGTTGGACGTAGAATCATCAACCATAAGAGAACAAGAAATATCCAAAAAAACTTAAACGAAAAGAATATTGATATCTGTGAACTTCAAGAGACAAACAAAAGAGAAACGGCAAAGTTATGCTTGATAACTATTTATTGTTCTACAGTGGGTTACAAAAGAAACCAGAGCCAAAAAAAAATCGGTTGCCTGTAAAGTCGGTTTTACGGGCGAAGATTTTACGTGACAACGTCTTTTTCTCGGTAGAATATTTATTGATATGAATATTATTAAATTGCACAATAGGAACAAGGAATTGAATGAAAATAAGAATTGCACAAATTTTAACTATAGAAATATATTTTGTTTACTAAAACATTGTACATGTAAACTTAAACTTAACTAATTTCTATTTGAGTGATTTTGTTGAGGATAGGACGATGATAGGAGAAATATGAAATGAAAGGAAGTGTTTCTGCTGTAATGTGTCTTGAACGCCAAGAACGCTCGAGAAAGACAGAGACACAAGCACGGAAGCACGCACCGATTCAACGCGCCTAATTCTCTAGTGCTGCGCGCGCAGCGGACCGATCATGTTTGAGTGGGAGAGAGACGCAAGGCATTCGCCGGTCCGGCGGGCCTCTCTCTCGTTCGGTGACTCACTGTAACAGACGTGAGCGGGCGTTACACTTTTTCATGAATGACTCCGAGCCACAACCTAATTTAAGACGTTGTCACGTCAAAAGTACACCAGAAACAAGCAAACCAAGTAGAAAACTGTAAATATGTCTCAGAAAGAATAGTTCATGTAAAGATTAATCTAGCCATCAAGGATTTAAGTCTGATAGCAATTCATGCACCTGAGAACAACTGAGATGCAAATACAAGAGAAGGCTTCTACGCATACCTTCAGAGCACAGTAAACGACATTCATTTAGTATGGTCCGAATTGTCATATATGTTATATATATATATATATATATATATATATATATATATATGTATATATATATATATATATATATATATATATATATATGTATATATATATATATATATATATATATATATATTCAGAATCGAAGTCAAAATAGATTGACAACTTACGAAACGTATACGAGTAGATACATGCAATTGCATAAGACAGGGGGATTCACTAAGCCCTATGCTATTCAGTCTAATCATGGATGAAGTCATAAAGAGCATTAATAAAGTAAGGGGATGCAGAATTGAAGACAACAAAATTAAAATTCTCTGTTACACAGACGATACCATATTAATAGCTTAGAATGAAAGTAGTTTTTAAGGACCAGTTCACAGATTTATTTAAAAAGTAACAGAATTTCGTAGGACGATTTCAACTTAGAAAACTAGAGCAATAGTAATCATAAGTTATTAATCAATATTGATGAAATGATACAGAGAGGGAGCTATTAGAAACAGAAAATCAAGCATTTCAAAATCAATTTCTGCCAAGTCTTCCAGATTTTTTGTGCTGCCATGTTCTGCGCCTATCAAATCTCTTAGGCGCCATATTGGCAGTCATCAATAGAAATGCTCCAATTTATTGATAGGTTACGGTAACAGTTATAATTTAAAATTAAATCCCATTTTAGAACGTCAATCAATCAAATCGCAATTACAATCTCACACACTATTCCAAACCTCTACATTTGTATGAAACTTGCACAGGTCTATTAGCATATTTAATTAAAATTATTATATAACGAATAATGCAAATGACATTTTAAAAGCGCCAACATTCAAAAGTTAATTAAGATTTTACGGCCGCAACTTTTCCATTTAAGATTTTATTTTGAGAAAATCGTTTACACTACTAAAAACTAAGATTTATTCTTACAATGCTCTGCTAAGAAATTTATATGGAGCAATAAAACTAAGAGTCAGGTGTCACTTCTTCAGAGTAGAGGTGCAGAAAACGTCTGATCTTATGTTGAAGAAATTAAGTGATCAAGAAAAAGAGAAAAACTAGACACACTATGAAAATTACAAATTTTAACGTTTAGATATTTTTGAAGCTTTAAAAATATAGAATCATCCATCATCCAGCCTCAAGAGTCCACTGCTGAACATAGGCCTCTTCCTCATGTTTCCAACCCCGTCTATCTTGCGCCGCTCTCATCCAGTTCTTATTGAGTCTTCTTAAATCGTCAGTCCATCTTGTAGGTGGTCGACCGACGCTTCTCTTGTCTTCCCTTGGCCTCCATTCCAATAACCTCTTTGTCCATCGCCCATCTGTCATTCTGGCTATGTGTCCTGCCCATCTCCATTTTAGTCTGGCTATCTTCTGGATGATGTCAGTCACTCCGGTTCTTCTCCTGATGTCTTCGTTGGTTATTCTGTCTCGCAGAGTTATTCCTAACATGGACCGCTCCATTATTCTCTGCGTGACTCTCAGTTTGGTAGCTGCTGCTTTTGTTAAGGTAAGTATTTCTGCTCCGTACGTCAAGACTGGGAGGGACGCACTGATCAAATACCTTTCTCTTTAGGCATGTGGGCAGCTCACTTTTAAAAGTTTTTCTCAGTTTTCCAAATGCTGCCCACCCAAGGCCGATTCTTCTCTTCAGTTCATGAGTCTCGTTATCCCTGCCAATCATAATTTCATGTCCCAGGTATTTATATCTATCTACGAGTTCTAGTTCTTTCCCACCAATACTGATGTTCTGGTTGGGTACCAAATTGGTCATGATTTATGTTTTCGAGATATTTATATTTAAACCTACATTTTCTGTAGCCACAACGAGTTCCTGTACCATCTCTCTTGCCATACCTAGATCTTCAGCTATTATAAGTATATCATCGGTGAAACGTAAGTTGTTTAGATATTCTCCATCTATTTTTATTCCCTTTGTCATCCAATCCAAATTCTTAAAAGCATGTTCTAGCACCGTATTAAAAAGTTTAGGTGACATTGGGTCTCCTTGTCTTATCCCCCGTTCTATTTTTATGCGATTACTGTTAGTATGTAATCTGACAGTGGTTGTTGCCTGCAGGTATATTTTGTATAATAATTTAGTATATCTATAATCTAGCCTGCATTCTTTAAGCGCCTGTAATATTTTGCTTAGCTCAACTGTGCCAAAGGCTTTGTGAAAATCGATAAATATTAGAACTAGAGGTTTATTGTATTCCACTGCTTTCTCTATTAGGGTTTTTATACTTTGTAGATGGTCATTTGTTCCGTAACTTTTTCGGAATCCTGCCTGTTCCCTTGGTTGATAAATCTCTAATTTTCTTTCCATTCTCTTAACTAGTATTCGCGTAAACAACTTTGTGTAATAGAATCATAGTAGCGTTGTTCCAGTCTGTTGGAATATTGGCGCTGTGAAGGCAGATATTAAAAAGTTGTTTAATTTTTTCAAGTAATACATCCCCTCCAATTTTTAGTGCTTCTGATACTATTCCATCTTCACCCGGGGTTCGATTATTTTTCATTTTCTTCAGGGCTTCTTTGATTTCTGATTTTGTTATATCGGGCATTAAATCTGATCCTTGGTTTAATACCCCAGTTTTTAGTGTAATTGGAGGTTCCGTATTGTTATCTTTGTTTCTTGATCTATATAACTCTGTGTAGAACTCTGCGACTATTCTTAATATTTCATCTCTGTTCGTTGTTTCTTCTCCAGTGCTGTTTCTCAGTTTGTTAATTTCTATTTTCCCTTTTTGTACGCTCCTCTTCAAAACTTTCATGTTCTTATTTTGCTCTATTGCCTGTTTTGTTTTTTCTACATTGTAGTTTCTTATGTCTTTTCTTATTGCCTTTGAGATCGTCTTCGATCAAACGTCTTCGAAAGACGATCACAAAAATATAGAATACATTTTGAAAAATATATAAATTTTTGTGTATTTGATGTATGGGTGTCAATGAGAATGATACAATATAGAGGGGCTTGAAGATAAAAATGCATTTACACTAAACACAGAATTTAAATAGGAAAAAATATGAAAACATAAATGAGGAATTCACAAACGCCATAAAACATCTGCAGAATTACTGCTCGAATTTCTTTAGAATAATTTGACCTTTTGTTTTTTTTTATAATTTGTTTGGTATTGTTCCATGCTGCTGTTGTATATTTATGGTTAGTTTCTCTGCTTCTTTATAAGTTATTCATCAGTTTTGATTGGTATATTTAGTTCAATTCTGTCGTTTAACTCCTGGCTCAAGCTAGTCCAGTCCGTTGTGTTATTAGTTAAGGTAAGGTTAATTTCACTTAGTATAATATACTAAGCAGGCAAACGACAGTTTTATTTATTTAAGTAGTATGGATCTCTGTAACAAAAATGTATGTTTCCCGCCGTTGATTTTATGGACTTCTTTAGTATTAACAAATTAAGGTTAAAAAACGGTAAATTTTTCTTTTTTTGTCTATCAGCAAAAAGTAAAGCATTTGAAACAAATTTTAGAATAAGAAATTTATATTATAAGTCATATAAAAACCTTCAAAATGGCGTTTTCAAATCTTTATAACCTTACTTACTTAACCTTAAATGCTTAGAGCAACATAAGTCAATTATTTCGGTTTTTTATAGATGTCAATAACTTTTTTTAAATAAAATTATAACCTTTATATTACACAAAGAATGTTGGATATTGTGGTGCTTAAAATATAATCAAAATTTTAATTAAAAGATTTGATTAGGGTCATTGAAAGAACAAGCTTTAAAGTTTTAATGTGAAAAATTCGAAAAAGATTGCATTTTATTGAAATCGTTCACAAAGCTTCAAAAATGTGATTATCAATATCGGCTGGCTTTGAAACTAGTGAGAGCGGTGGAGGAGAATTAGCTGTTAACTTTATCTCTGTTTCTTGTTTATGGATTTCGACGTTTTTTTTGTATGAACTTTTGGCGCAATTTACAAATATGTATTATTTAAATAATAAAATAGTTAAATAAACCATCTAATTTGTTTAACAATTTTTTTTCAGTTTTTATTCTTTTTTCTTCTTGGAATATTTGGGGTAATTTTGATTGCAAAACATAAATATTTAAGATTAATATATACTTCTTCAATAAACTTCGTAAATAAACTAGGTTTTATTTCTGGCTAAACATGCTAGGCGGGTGACGTTTGTCGAAAAAGATCGATTTCATATCCACATACTAAAACTTGTTTTAATCGATATTATTATGATGCAAATATACTATGCTGAAAAGTTTAAGGAAAATTTTTCCATGGCAACCTATTTATGTATAACAATTTTGAAATAAATTATAAAAAATTGCTTTTTTCACTTCAAAACCATTTTTTGTTTTAATAATTTGAGTTATTTCAAGACGAAAGTTTTTGGTCTAATTTTTATGTAAAAGGCTTACTTTAAATGTAAATTGTAAATAAACTACTAAAATAGACGAAATATCGTCGCTCAGCATCACCTCTTAGTTCTTGATGACATTGAAATTTATATGAACGAAATTTATTCCTTTTCAAAATGTTTAAGGCCGTGGAATTATGAATATTAAACTGGTCTGCAATGGTCCGAGAACTTATTCTAGGATTTTTTACAACTGCTGTGAATATATTCATTTCATTTTGATTTTCTAAATTTCTTGGTACCCCTGCAATATTGTTTGTACAGGTACAATTAGAAATAATGATCCCAGTATTTTCAAAATTTTGTAAAATCCTTTGAATTGTTGAATGACTTGGAATTGGTCTATTGGGATATCTTACGCTAAATAAATTGCCTAAGTAAAACATTTTTATTATTGCTACTTTCTCCTTAACTGAGTACATTTTATTAATCAACTTCATTGTTTTTTAAACAATAAATCACAAAATAAAAATTTTGGCAATTCAAATATTGTCAAATATCAGAAACATCAATATGACCAAACGCAACATGTCATACACATTCTTGCCCCGCGTGTGGCCTGAATTTAAGGGGTAGCCTAAAAAATTTATTATGTTCTTGCAAAATTTTGGAATACGTTTAACATTCGTAAAACAATTTTAATATTTTTTTTCGATACATATTTCAGTCCTCTACAAATAGTTTTTCTTGACTTTTGGTGTAAAATAATTAGGGAAGCAGGAATTCAACAATTTAGAATTTCCCATTGAGTTTCCTATGGCCCGTTTGACGATTCACCACCTGGTATATATATATATATATATATATATATATATATATATATATATATATATATATATATATATACAACGACAATTTTTTATTTTTCACTAATAACGTACTCTTAAGCTTTTTACAACTTGAACACAAAAGGTTTCAAATGAAGATTCACTGCAAACATACATTTGCTTTTAAAAGTAGAATGCATAATTTTCTCTCAAATTTTATTCAATATCTCATTGCTTTTAGAAGATCCATTCCTATCCAAACAGTTTTTGTACGGAGATGCACTAATGTAATAGCTTAAAACGTTTCGGTCTGGCATAATATAATGGTCCTTTATGAACGAATCTTCGTAAAATGTTATTTGTCATGGAGAGGAACAAAAAAACGTCTGCGTCGCGGTAATTAAGATTAAATAAACATAATTTAACATTAAAATCTATTATCTCTTACTTATACCAAATATTTTCAGTATTTCTTTTTTGAAAGAAATACTGAAAATGTATGCAGTCTTGCGTCGTCTGCATATCAAATTATTTTAAAGTGTTTTTGTTTCATTTGGTATCCTTTTTCAGTTTTAACTTTTTTTATTATTTCATCCATGATCAGGTTAAACAACCTGTCTTATGTCATTGTCAGATTCAATTAATTCAGTTAGTTTTTCTTCCACTTTTACTTTTATTGTGTTGTTTTGGTAGATATTCTCGATCGTTTTGATTATTTCTAGAGGTATCTTTCTTGCGTACAATAAGTAGATAACGTTCACCTCACCAAATACATGAAAATAGAAGTTTAAGGCATTTACCTTAAATATTTTTAACCATTAACTATCTACATCAAACAAGCACTTAAAGACAATATTATAAAATGGAAACACAACAAAAATTTTGATTAATAAAAAAAGTGTAGTTCGAAAAATTTTTTATTCAATATTACAAAAATTAGGCTATTTACATCAAGACGATATTATACATCACATTGAAGTAATTTTATTATTTAATTGACCAATCCTTGTTTTTAATATCTAGTTCACATCTTTTGGGCATGGAATTTATTAATTTTTGCAGTTTCTCCACGGAAATATAGTGATGCCAAGCGTGGATTAGAGATTCGATTAATTTCGTTTTATTTATGGGTTTGCTTTCGGAAATAATGTTTGATATCCTTTGCCACAAATTCTCGATGGGACTGATGGGTCCGGGGATTGCGCTGGCCAGTCCATTCTATCAATTTTTACTCTCCAATTACTCTCCATCCAAGCTTTAACCAATTTTGCTCTATGGCAAGGAGCATTATCATTCTGAAAAATAAATTTTTCTTCGCCAAACAGGTATTTTTCACTACGCAACATCTTATTCTGTAGTACCTCAATGTATTTGGTAGCATTTATCATCCCACAGACAACGTGTAGGCGACCAACTCCTCAAGTGGACATGCATTCCCAGATCATAACGGAGGTTGAATGTTTAATTGTGGGAAGAACACATTTTGGAGAAAATTCTTCACCAGGAAATCTTCTGACGTAGACATTTACAGCATGATTATTAATATTGAAAGTGGATTCATCAGAAAACAGTACACTCTGCCACTGCTCTGCTGTCCAGATTAAATGTTCCTTGGCCCATTTCAAACGGTGCAATATTTGCTTTTCTGAAAGCAGTTTCTTTCGTGCCTCCTTACATCCTCTATGTCCAAAACTAAGCAGTCTTTTTCTCACAGTGCACACGCTTACACCTGTAGATTCAGATCACAGTTTCGTCAATTGGGTGGAATTAAGGCTTCTGTCTGCCAGACTTGTTCTTCTTAACGCAGCGTCATCCCGAACAAAAGTGTTCTTTGATCGGCCACCACGCGGTCTGTTGTCGATTTTTCCTTGTTCAGCATACTTCTTAATGACTCTAATTACTGTAGATTGATAACAGTTTACTGCGGATACTATTTCGCGACAAGATTTCTCGTTTTTATGGTGAAAAATAATTTCAAAGTGCTTTTCGTCCGATAATTTAGTTTGTTTGGTCTGGGATGACATTTTGACCTTTTTATTAAAAATTAAAGAGCGAATAAATGTGTTAGGGTAACTACAGTGTTTATATAATCAAAATATGTGGCAAATTTGTCATTAAGATTCAATTTAATAGTACTTTAACGACTTAATAATCACCTCATAATTTTCTCGGATTATGGGAAATCCCTTCAATCAGATTATTTTAATCTTCTCTGTAGAATTTTGACCTAGTAATTAAAAAAAAACATTAGTAAGTATACCGATAACGCTAATTACAAGCACAAACGTAAAATGAATTAGCGAAAATATACAAAAAACTTGTGTTAAACCTCAAAAACTATAAGACGCTTACGTGATGCAGGACTTTTTAACACCATTGTATATTAGTATTGGACTTTATGCTCAAAAAATGTGTTGTTTATTCTAAGTTTGTTATTTGGGCAGAAGTTAATCATTAGGTCTCCATTTTCGTTGTTAACATTCTCGTTATGATTTTGCTTAATTCCGGGTAAAACTTGATTGCCTATTCGAGCGTTAAAATCCCCCAATATTATTATCTTCCCCCTGACTTGATCTACTACTTGTTGTAATTCGTCATAAAAACGTTTCCCTTATTGTTTGAGGCTTGGTATTTTCTGGGCCGTATACTCTGGTGATGTTCAGTTTTTCCTTCAGTCTTATCTTTGCTTTTATAGTCCTTTTTGTATACAATTCATTTATGTATATGGATTTCTATGTGTTATTAGGCATTACTTACTCTTTTCTGTAAATCACGCTGTGTATCACCGTTATAGTTTTTATGCTGCCCAGATATACAAATTCCACCAATCTTTCAATTTCCTGTTTGTTGATTACACTACATTGTTTGTTTCTAGTGTAAAATCACATTTCTTTGATTGTGTAGATGTTTATTTCTTATTCGATTCATCTTGTAATCTATTTACTTGGAGTTGCATGTCTTATTTTGTATGTGCTAAGAAATATATATCAACAGCGTAATCTAGATCTTCCTGTCTGTTTGTTAATCTTAAGTAAATTCTTATATTACCTTTGTAAGCATGGAAATCAGTATAATGTTAAATAGTAGGTAAGAGGAAGCATAGCCCTGTTTTACTCCCTTTAGCATAGCTATTGTGTCAGATGTTATGCCGTTGTGTTGGCTTTGTGTATTACCATAGAGTTGTTTGATGAGATTTATTACATATTTTTTATAGTACTCTCATTTCCTGTAGTGTTGAATTTTGAATTTTACAAGTCAAATCAAAAGTGGATAGTTGAATTTCTGCGACTGTTCTACGACTACCTTAAGTGTGTTAATTTGGTCTATGCATGATCTGTTTGATCTGAAGCCGGCTTGTTCCTTCTTTAGCATTGGTTTCACGCTGTTTGTCAATCGGTGGTTTATAATTATTGCTGTTCATTTATTTATAGTATTCTTTTCCAGTTTTTGCAATATCTTCCGTTGCCTTGTTTTGATATCTTTACTATAAGTTTCATTTTCCATTTTTTGGGAAACTTTTGCTCTCTCTATTTCCTTTGCAAGATTGGTTTGATTAGCTCTGTTGTTGTATTGAAGCAAGCTTTGACAACTCTAGTGGAAAATTATCAGGGCCGGCTGCTTTTTGCACTTCGATTTTTCTATTTCTTGCGTTGTTGGATCTTTGGTTTTATTTCTTGGTTTGTTGACTTTTGGGTTTATATTATGTGCGTCTTCTGATAGTGTTGGGACTGCACTTGGAGACTCTTTGAATTATTCATACCATCTTTTGACTTGTTTCTGTCGCGATATTATATCGTCACCTCTATTACTTTTTACAATTGGTTTTTGGGTGGCAAATCTGTTGTTTAGTGATATTATTATACAAAAAACTTGCTGAAATCAAATGCAGTAAATCTAAATTTTAACTACTGTAACAAATCGAGAATTCTTCTTAGATAATTATACATTTTTCCATAGAAATCTATTTCTTATTTATTCACACCACATATGCTATAATGAGAATACTTCATCTCATCTTTATTGGATTCATAGTCATTTACCAAATTAATAGAAAATATTTACCAGTATTTTCCTTAAAAGAAAAATAAATAAACCCGTTTAGGTTAAAATCAGAAACGTGTAATAAACAGTGAGAGCTATCAAATAATTTTACAAACGTATATTTTTGGTCACATTTCCATCCGTTTCCACATCTAGTGGCGCCGTTGGCTCTACCGATATGAAATGAATAGTGGCTCTATATGTAATTATATTACGAAAACCCAAGCCCGAAATTTTCCAGAACGTAGTCCCTTTTAAATTTTATTTCAAGAGTTAATGAAAAGTCGCCGAGATGAAATGATACCGAAGAAAGGGAATTTTGCAGAGAGATAGAAAACGGTAGCGAGTTATAGAAACGGCCGAGACAAGGACGGAGATTTTCAAGTTGAAATTAATTGCTTCGGATTAAACGAAATAGAGTTTAATATACTACTTCATCTGTTGTAGTTGTGCGAGCTTCAAAAGGAAATTTTAACATTTTTGCTTAATTAAGTTCATTTTAGAAGTTTATGGTTAAAAGTTGGCAGAAATATTTTCGTCCTTAATATACCACAACTATTTTACGGCTAAAATTGGCTTAATATATCAATTTTAATTTACTATTTTATCACAAAGCATTAGCAGAGTAATAAATAGCAATACAATGACGAAATATAATTTTTCACAACTATACATATATGGGAAAAAATTGTATTCGTGTTTTCACATGAAACTAATCAGTTTCTCTTGCACATGCACTAATTTAAATTGGTGTTTTGTTATATTAAAACAAAAAAAACGAAGAGAAAAGGTTAGCTAGTCGTTTTGCTTCTTAAGGTGGCGTACATTTCTGCATAGTCATCCACCGTACATTGGCCTGTCACTGTGTTAAATAGTCAGGATTAAATGAATCTATTTTTAGTAGCATCTCTAAACATTTAATAATTGGGGATTCCTGTGCATTGACAAATATTATGCAGCCATGACATCTTTTTACTTCCTGGACCGGTCTTATTCCCTATCTTTCCCTCTAGTACCATTTTCTCAAAGGTGTATGGTTCTCCTCGTAATATGCACTCTAAATATGCAGTCGTCTTACTTTTTACATATTCAAAAAATTCCCTATCCTGGAGGTCCGCTCTTTGTAACACTTCCTTATATCTGACTCTGCTATTTTATGATATTCTTAACATTCGGCGTAGGCACTACATTTCAAAAACTTCGTTTGTTTATGGATCTGACATTTAACGTCCATACTTTTATTTCGTGTAAGAAAACAGACCAAACGTATTGTAACTCTTTAGCATCTTGTATGTCATGTTAAAATTTTAACGTGCAATTAGTCAGAAATTTACGAAGTTTCAAAAAAGCATTTCTGGCCAATTCTACTTTGCCTTTATTTCAGTCTCAGGGTCAACTGTCGCTTATCAGACAACCCAATTATTTAAATTGTCTGACTAGCTCGATTTCGTATGGAGCTACATATATCTTTGCATTTGGTTAAATATTTCTACCTATATTTATTGTGTTTGTCTGCTTGATATTTATTTTTAAACCCAAAGCTTCACTTGCAAGAGTTAGATCATTTAAAAGATATTGAAGATCTTCGATATTATCTGCCAATAACACTATGTCATCGGCATGCTTAATGGTTGTAAATATTCCCTTTACTTTAATACCCTTATTAGAGTCTTTCACTGTTTCTATGAATGCTTTTTCTACATATAATTTAAACAACGTTGGAGAAAGTACACAACCTTGCCTTACTCCCAATTTTTATTAAGAATTTTTTTCGTTGAAATGTTAAATACGTACTCTTGCTGTTTGGTAGTAATACAGAATGACGACAACTCTTATATCTTGGCATTCAATCCCAAATCTTATAGATATTTTAAAATTAGTTCGTGTTCTACGTTATGGCATGCTTTCTCCTAATCAATAAAATACAGAAAAACATCCTTTATTTTATCTTAACAATTTGTATTAATGTTTGTATACTAAAGATCGCCTCTCTCTTGCCAAGTTCACTTTTGAAACTAAACTGATTCCAGCCACTAACCTCTCCACATTTCTTAAACAATTTTGTGTGTAGTATTCTGAAGAAAAGTTTAAAAAGATGGCTCATTAGGCTTCCTAGCCGCTTTCTTTGCAGACTTTTACCCATAGTATTTTGAATAGATCGATAAATGTAGATCGTAGACAGTTAGTCCAAGACAAAACTCCAAGTTAAAAAATTAATGTTAATATTGTGGAAATCGCTCAACAGAAATTTTGTAAGATTCAAATTAAAATCAACGTTTAATATGGTGAAACGATGTCTTTAAACTGTTAGAACACCCTTCTGCAATTTTATATTAGCTTAACTACAAAACTATTACAACCTTAAAACACTCCACAACAAAGTTTCCTACAACAGGTGAATTTAGCTTTTGATAATAACTTTTTAAAAATGTCAAAATTTTGCTGATCAGACCATACATACTTTCTAAACAATTTCTAATAAAATGATATCTAACATCAATATGTTTGGTTTTTTTTATTTTTTACTCCAATTTAGAAGCAATCTAAAAACATGTTTGTTTATCTTCATACACAAGTATATTATACATAGTTTAACAATTTCTTCTAACATGTGACTAAAGAACAAACATTCTATAACACATGACAATAATACCATAAATTTGGCTTCTGCACTAAATAGTGACACTACACTTTGCTTCATAGTTTTCCAAATAACATTATTGTTAATCTCTATAGCATAACCAGTAATGCTTTTTCAAAATCTTTATTAACATAGGATACTATCTCCATTTCTTTATTTATACCTTTGACAAATCTCAAAGCATAATTTTTGTTCGATTTTAAGTATCTCAAAATATTTTTCAAATTTCTACAATGTTCTTCGGTGTAATTTGTTCATTCTCAAGTATAATTTTATTATGATATTTACTATAACTCATTCTATTCCAGTCACTACCACATTTTGTCTTATGACCTTTGTAATTGTTAACTTTCTCTTACGATAAACCTTAGAACACCCTTAATTTTTTATTCAATTCAAATAATAGGTATTTATAATACAGTAAATATAATTTAACTTTACCTCAGACATATACAACCAACCTTCATATTGATTTATTCATCTCTAACTTTAACTTCTTTACACAATTAAGATAATTCTCTTTTCTTCCACATTTATTCATTGAACCGTTTACCTCATTCTTAATTTACTTACTTTCTCTTATTATGACATAATATTGTACTAACCAGGCAACATGAAATCAACGATAACACTAGTAATGGGAAAGAAGAAAACGGTAAAAAAGAAAAATATCATAACGGGACAACGACAAACGACTAACGAGACAACGACAAACGACTAACGAGACAACGAGAAACGACAAACGAGACAAGTCATATAGGAATAGCGACATGGAATGTAACATCTCTGACAGCAAAGAAATAGAAGCTATAAAAGAAATGGAAAAAATAGATGTACAAATAATGGGAATAAGCGAAACAAAAAAAAAGGAAAAGCAGACATAAATATCAACGAGAAATATAGCCTACACTTTTCCGAAGTACTGCAGGAACACAGAGCAAAAGAAGGAGGTATAATAGTAAATAAAAGAATAGAATCAAGGCTAACAAACTACGAAGCAGTATCACCTAGAATAATTACAGCCCAAATAGAATTAAAAGATAAGATAGGTATTAAAGATAGATAGAAATAATTAAAGAGGAGACAATGATTTAATTCTACAACGAACTCAAAATTGCATTAGACAAATTAAGAGAGGCAAAAAAATATATAATCTTAGGAGATTGGAATTCAAGAGTAGGTAAGGACGTTAATAGGGGACTAGGATTTATTGGACAATATAAGGAAGAAACAATAAATTAATGGAAATGGAATTAAAATGCTAGAATTCTGCCAAACGAATGACCTGATAACAGAAAACACATTCGGTGAACAAAGCATTGAAGACAAATATACATTTGTGACTGAAGAGAGGAATACGACATTAAAATGGTAAAATACATGGGAAAAAAAGAAATAAACAAACAATTACTAAAGACTGTCAGAACAACATCACCGTGCTAATATTAATACAGCAAAAAGAAAATGTAATCTGAGACTACTATAGAGCAATACGTCTGTAATCAATATGTTTTAAAATACATATATACGAAAATAAAAGAGAAGAAACTAAGACAAGAAGTAGAACTGAAACTGGATGAAGAACAAGCGGTATTAAAACCAGGAAGACAGACAAATGACAGCATATATATCATTAGTAACCTAATAGAAAAAAGCATAAACACGGGATAGCATTCATAGACCTAAAAGCAGCACCTAAGACCAATCGAAAGAGGTATAGATCGAAATGCCTGATGCAGCAGAGTATGTAGGAAGACCCCGTAGATTTTATTAAGTTTATAATTTTATCTTTTTCAATTGAATTTTCACCAAAAATTATATTTTATGCTTGGATTAGTTTTCTTTCTTCTGGATTCAATACTCTGTAACCATTATCTGAATAAACCACCAATATTAGCTTTTCAATACTTAGAAGTTCAAGTTTAGATTTCCTGTTCTCTATAGGAATTAAATTAAAAGCAGTACCACCAAGTAATTTTATATTTTCCATATTTGGCTCTTTACCATACCAAATTTCAACAGGTGTATTGTTATCAGATAAAGTTCTAGTTTGAGGTCGATTAGTTAAGTATGTGAATCAAAAATTAAACATCTTTCTTTTTCCATAATGATTCTTTTAAGACGTTCAGAAACACCATTTTGTTTTGGATCTCTAATTAATTCTGGTTCCAATATTTGAACATAATTTTTTGCTGAGCTAAAGCTTTTAAGGAATATTCACCTCCGTTATAACACCTTATTCGTTTCGACAATATCGACAATATCAATATATTCTATATATTTATCTATTACTTCAGATTTATTTTTAATCAAA
Organism: Diabrotica undecimpunctata; assembly: GCF_040954645.1. Classification (NCBI taxonomy): domain Eukaryota; kingdom Metazoa; phylum Arthropoda; class Insecta; order Coleoptera; family Chrysomelidae; genus Diabrotica; species Diabrotica undecimpunctata. The sequence continues at coordinate 33,022,074 of NC_092809.1, read as the reverse complement.
TAATATATTAAAACTTATAAATATTGGTAAATAAACATAACAAAATAGTTTTTATGATCATGAGTTACTGTATCTATAGGACCAGATACATCTGTTGGCACAACTTCTAAAATTCGTTTTACTTTGAGATATGGAATACTTTGCACAATGACTCATTTTTCTATAGCAATACGTTCAACAGCTATGATCTGCGCGTCTGGTAAATGTTTACACCTTAATTTAACACAACTTAACAATATACCAGTTATTTCTTACCTCACCTATTAATTGACCTGTTCCTCTTTGTACACACGTTGAAGACATGCTTTTTTCATTTTCTTTCCAGAAATTAAATTAAATGAGAGTTGATTACATATCCACACATTTTTTATTTTAATTGAAAAATAAGTTATCCCATCATCTTAAATATCACAATCACACAATTAAGGTACCAGATGATATTTCTCTTCTTCATAACATCCCAGGTAGAGATTATCTCAAACTTGACCTTTTTGAGGATTTGGAGATCGTCAAGGAAAAGAAAAATACTCCCAATTGTGTTAATCGTCACACCAGCCTCAATAGAGGCTTCGTCCCACTACATCGACAATTCACTACATCCAGTTTTACTTACTTCTACATTTTACTCTCTTTTCCCATAGCTTAATATCACCCTATATAATCTGTCATACTTAACTCTATTCTTGTCACCATTAATACACTAACATCGCCTTTTCCAATATACAATTTCCCATCCACTCCAATAATTACCATCTTAACTAATCACACAGGTTTTCTTATAAATACTCACTTTACATCTATCATTCTCTTATCACAGTCAATTTCAGTATCCCCAGCTTACATCTTTACATTCATCTCCTATTTCTTTTTCCTCGATTCATCTTCCATAAATTTCAAACCAACTTTTATCTCTACTTACTTCATATTATGAAACAATTAGGTAATAACATTTTTTTATCGCCTTTGAAATGATTTATTAATTTTCAACTACCTAACTTAAATTTTGTCTTACCCTGGTATTCGCTCCGTGCGTGACTGACGCGACACCTACCGCCTTCATCTGACAGTTTTGGACCTACCAATTTTCAGGTTAAACATATGACATATGTTTGACATTGTTAAATACATGTGAAATTGACAATTATTAATAATTAACTTTTTAATTATATTTTTCCAGTTTATGTACAAAATAAATGTAGTATTAAAAACTGGGTTTCTCAAAATTCATCATAAACGGAAAAGAAAGGGAAAAATCTAGTACTGGCAAATCAAGTTTTTCACGTGAAAGAGCATATATTTAAAAACAGTAATAGTAAAAGTTATGATATAAAAGCTAAAGTCATCAGGCACTCTGCAGTTAGCTTGAAGCCTTATAAAATATCATTTTAGGTAAATTATTTAAATTTTTCCTATTTCATTTGCATAAAAATGAAGTTATGTGATATTTACTTTTTCATATTAATAGCACGGATCCATTTCTTCTTTTCTCTAATTTCTATGTAATCTTTGGGAACCTATAAAAACTACACTTACTATTTTTGCTATTATTAGCACAATTAAATACGCAATATGTATTTGCACACATTTTTGATAAAATTTATGCGTAAAAAGGTAGTTCCAATTTTGTCATATTTCGCCGCTACGCACGCTGGCATCGTTTCAAAGTACCCCTACCATGGTCATGCACGGAGCGAATACCACATTTATTTTACATCACAGTCACTCATTGTTTCACATTCTCTCCTCTTTTTTAAAATACCAAAAATTGCTATTGATCCTACTACACACAAAACACAATTCTTCACTAAAAACGACCTATTCACAAACTAAAGCACAATAACTTTTGCTCCTACTACATCATACCACTTGACATTGACGGGTACTGACTGATTTTTCATACCATTTTTCTATTAGTTAGCCCTAGACTCCAGCACAGATCAGAGGTAATGTAAGTCGATAAAACCTCACCAGCTCCAGGGGGTCATGTAAGATGCCCTCATTTTCAGTTTTTATTAATTAACGAAATTAACAGTCTATTGCATTTACCTTTGTAAATACCATGAGGATTGTTTTTTAATACTGATGTCCTTCCAATGTTTTTCTGTGGCCATACAATGTTTTTAACAACTTTTTATGTAAGTAGTAAAAACACCAACGTGTTCTTTCTATATATTCAAATTTTCCCTTACTTGTTTTTTAATATTGGTATTTTTACTCTGTCTTTTAGTAAACTGATGATGGAATGATTCAATTCCGAAAAGATCTTTAAAATAAAAATTTTAAGCTTTTAATAAGCATTTTTGAAGTTATACTTCTATACGCGCGCTCCACGTTGGAAATTTGTATGGGAGTGAATCTGTGAAATCATTACATATGTAAGATAATGAGTAAGAGAGAGACAGAAGATATATTTTCTCTCTCTTCCTCTCTCGAATATAAAAATGTTCCTTTTGTATATATATTAAATATTATATATATTATATATATATATATATATATATATATATATATATATACATATAATATTATATATAATAAAATATTTATTAATATTATTATTTATGTCATATGTTTTGTATTATTTATTTAATGTTCATAATTATATTAGTCTTTTGTATTTCAAAATAATAATCTCAATAAATCACTGTATGAACCAGATCTGTCAATTTTGAAATTAGTTTCTGTCATGTCCTCGGTAGTATAGTAGTCAGTATCCCAGCCTGTCACGCGGGAGACCGGGGTTCGATTCCCAGTCGGAGAATTGCAAATATTGCATTTTAATTTGCATTGTATTATTATATTGAATTATGTTGCACTGTATTCTAGTGTATTTTTTTTATGTATATTATTGTCTTTTTTAAATGCTTATGAATATTGCATTTTAATTTGTATTGTATTATTATATTGAATTATGTTGCAGTGTATTGTATTGTATTTTTATATTAATAACAAAATAAACAATGAATTTTACTGCAGAGTATGTGTAAAAAAATTTTTGCATTCAACTCCTTTCATACATACATGAAAATAAAAATATACATTTTCATCAAAATATTGATTCAATCCCTCATTTACTATACTCCTATTACAGGTCAAATGTTGTTTATTAATTGTTAGTAAGTTGTTATTAATTCTGTTTCTCTTTCTGCTATGTCTTACCTATAGCATTACATATGTAATGATTGTGCAGATTGACTCCCAAATAAATTTGTATATGCGTGTATACAAGTGTAACTTCTACCGGCAGTCCCACTGGACTGCCACACCCGTTTTTTTTATACCTTAATACACACGAACACCACGTGCTTTTAGCATTCTTCGTTACTAAATGATTTGAAGCACCACTGTCTTTAATGAAATTTATGTTAATATTTTCTGAGTTGGCAACTAAAGTGGGTTCCTCGACAGTCAAGAATGTTACCTGTCCACCATACTCTACATATTGTGTGATCTCTTCAATACTGATAGCGTTTGTGCCCAATTTTTCACAGTTAAATCATTTAACAAAGTCTAATATAACATTACTTTTATCTTGATAGAACACAATATCAATTTCTGTGGTTACCGCTTAATGTACTTCAAGCGTTACAGAGAATAACTGTGATACAACTATACTATCTAGTACTTAACCTTTTTCACTTTTAAGTTCCCAAACTTTGACACTTATATTCCGGGCTTTCAATCGTTTTTCTTACAAATTACTCGAGCGGCATTATCTGCAGGTCCATCTTGGAATATTTTAACTAAGACACAAGCTTGTTCTTGTAACAATTTTACTCAATTAGTTGCAAAAATTATTTTCAACAAAGGATTTGATAATTATAACGTGATTTTTGTTGTCTTTCGAACCACGTTTTCCGTAAAAACATATTTAATTTTCACGACTCTGGGTCCATAACTTCTCCGTTTGCGTGATAACAAAGAATTTAATCAGACGGAATAAAAAAATATATACTTTGACAGATATAAACGTTTTTATTATAACAATAATGTCTGATCATAATATGAACTAATTGATGACTCGTTGACACACTTGTTATGCACAACTAGTGCGAACCCTTAACACTAAAAAGATCCAATATAGAATTGTAATACCAACAGACACAATACGCTACTAATATTAAAATTAATATATCTACTGTTTAAGGGAATGGTAAAATAATATCATTAGCAAGATAAAAATAAACCTGTTCAATATAAAATGTTGAGTAAATTTTTATATCCTACTTGCGTATGATGTATGAAATACCGATATCTCTAGAGAAGACAATGTAGGTACAATATCTTAAATTTATTCGTAAGATATTAGTAAACTACTAAGGAAAGCTACTAACTAACTTTAAAGAAAAACTGTAGAGTGTAGATTGTAAAATTAGGAAACACTAACAAATTTTCTATTAATAAAGAACAAGCATCAAGTTTCCCGTTTTGTTTAATTCTATGAAAGCGACCGGAAGGAAACGAGTTCTTTTGTATACATAAACAAATAAATTAGTTCTGTCCCTCGTGTTCTACAAAGTCAAATAAAAAAGTAAACATACTCACCGAAATCCCCAAGAACTGCGTCGAATTGATCGCAGAGTAAATATCATCGGCAATCTCTTTGTTGTTGTAATTAAAGTCCTTTAAACTCTTTCCGTACTTGTGCAGACGGTCCATTGTTTTATTGAAAGCTGAAAACAAAAAGAAAATCGTGGAGATAAACTTGTTTGTCTTTTGTCATGACTTGGATAAAGTATATAAAATGGTAAAAATTTAATTAAACTCTAAGAAGGAGGGATCTAAGCAGGATTTTTTGTTAATTAGGCTAATATTGTTCCGGCAGTCTTTTGTAATCCAAGAGATTCAACTTTTTTCATTCTTGGCACATGCCAATACATTTTTGTTTACAGTTAATTAAAAATACCCTATCTTAGCCCCTATCTACAGCACGAGACTAAATTGCAAATATTACAAAAAATTAATTTACTATTTTATTAATTTTAATAGTAATAATACATTAACACGTTCTATGTACGAGGCTATCTTTTCATTTTGCTATAAATAACTTTATTTTACGTAACAGAGAATGGACGATTGCGTTCCCTATTTCATTGTTTCTTTATTTTATTTCTATATGTCTAGCTAGAACTAGAACTTAAATCTAATTTGAACGAACAATCTACTACAACACCACTTTTTACCATCTCGTTGGCAGAGCGTTTTTGCTCCCAGTTTAGACAGTTTTCCCCGTCACATAACTCTTCCAAAATGAGCACATACCCTTTGTTTGTATTTCGTTATTTCCTTTGTCGCAACGAAAATTTCCAACGCAGCCTTTTCGTGAAATTTCGTCGTGTTTTAACACGAGTTGTTTGTAGAAGAACACACCGTACGCGGTGTACGATTATAATATTGAACTGACAGGTGATTCACTCTAGTAAACATTATAAGTAGTTTATTTAGAGGTTGTATTTAGCTGTAAAAGACGATTATAATAAGAAGGCAAATCTAACAAGAGATAAATATTTCGTATATGGTTTACTAAACGGTAAAATATTATACAACTGCCTGAGACAAAGTTAAAAACATATTCCCTAGCAAATTTTTAAGGCAAAATTTTCTCAAAAGAAAGGGGATATACTACAATTATTTTTCTCTTTATACAGATGCCTCTATACTTACAGCCGTCATTACCAATTTCAGCTACTATCAGAATATTCCATATTTTCTGGCGAATTATGTACATTGCTGCACACTTCAAAAGTGATATTTACAGTACGCTTGCTAACAAAAATAAAGCAACATTTAAATAAAAAACAAATTCTTCCGATGATATTTGAATCCATTTGGATAATCTATCTCACAGGGATTTTGGTAAATAAAAAAGTAAACAGTGCAGCAAAATTAGCTTCCTTCTCTTATCCCATTAAGAAATAAAAAATACCATAACCTGACATAAAATCTTCTATTATAAATTACATACGAAAAAATGGTTAAAGAGATGGAAATCACAAATTCACAACAAATTACAACTAAACACCGAGATATTTGCATCATTACCAAGTGGAGTTAATAGGAGACAATGGGAGACACCAAGTTATACTACACAGACTGAGAATAGAACATACCAAACACCCATGAATATCTTCTAAGAACCTGCGAGTAAGTGATATGCTTGTGAAACCCCAAACACGGTTAAACACATCATTATAGAAGTAAAAAAATATACCTATATAAATATGTATTATATATTCTAAACAACATAACTTGGAATTTGTATATTTGGAAAGATCTTTGTTCAGTCCCCTCACTGACGGCGTTCTTGGCTAATTCCCCAGGGAGTAATAAGCATACGAAGCTTTGAATTTCTCTGCTGGTAAAATTGTAGTCTTTGTTAGAATAAGCTCAGCGTGAAGGTTCAGTAGAAATTCTTTGTAAAATATCGTTTAAAAGTAGGTATAAAAAAGATGGTACAATAGTCGGTACATTAGACTAGCGTAAAGCTTCATACTATTTTTCTGTATTATTAAAATTAAGTAAAGTAACTGCATTATTTATTTTATTCTTCATATTTTAAACAAGTTATATTAAAATATTTCAATCAATTATTATGTTTGGTATTCTGTACAGATGATTCAATATTGTTATTAATTGGATGACATTTATGACTTCTACATTTTGATAACACTGGGGAACACATTTTCTGTTGAGTTAGATCTGACACTTGTTTTTTACTAATTTGGGTCTTTTGAATCTGAGAATAACCTCAGATCTTGTCTATCACGTCAACTTTTTAAACTACAGGGTATCCTCAAAAATCATGCATATAAAAGAACATAAAATAAAACGTACCAAATTTACAGTTTACAAAACATTTAATGCAAGATAAATCGAGTTCGTATAAATAAAATTGTTTAATTAGAGAAGAATACTTACAAATTAAGACAAAAATTTGCGTTTATAGCTTTTTCTGGAGTGTTTAGTTTGTGTACATTCGCGCTTGATGCTCCAACAATAATCAGCCATCATATGTACGTCCGATCTACCTTGATATCGTGCTTCCATGACCTTCAAATCTTGATGGAAACGCTCACCCTGATCATCACTCACCGCACCAATATTGTTTGGGAAATTAGCGAGGTGGCTATGTAAAAAATGCACTTTAATGCTCATGTTGCACCCTAGCTTTTGGAAGCTATCCAAGAGTTGCTGGACAATGTCGGCATAATTCAATGCTCGTGTATTTCCAAGAAAGTTTTTAACAATGTTTTTGAATGCCTACCACGCATTCTTTTCAATTTCTGACATTGTTACCACGAAATGTTCATCTGTAAGAAGCTGCCGAATCTGTGGACCATCAAAAACACCGGCCGTATCTTTTCAAATGACAGGCTAGGAAATGTCGATTGAAACAGTCTCCTTCAGTTGGCAAAGCTTTAACAAATTGCTTCATGAGACCTAATTTTATATGCAGAGGTGGAAATATAATATTCTTTCTGTCAACAAGTGGCTGATGTACAATGTTTGGATCATCAGGTCTCAGGTCCGGTCTTGGCGGCCAATTCGACTGCACCCAATGTTGCGCACGAGCTCTGCTGTTCCACATACACAGAAAGCAGGGATACTTTGTGTATCCACGTTGTTGACCAAGTAAAAAGCAGACCATTTTAAGGTAAATACAAATGATCCATTAGTGCATGTGATATTGCAACATATCAATGACTTTCTTTATGTAGTCATATTCTTCACGCAAACAAACTGAATGGCCAATTGGAACTGTACCAAATAAATTTCCATTGTGGAGGAGAACACACTTCAAGCTCCGCTTTGAGCTATCTATAAACAGTCACCAGTAAGTTGCGTTATAGTTTGAAATTCCCAATTCTTCCATTAAACTACTTACATTATGGCAAAACAAAAAACCACCATCACTTTAAAAGTATTGCAGAAATGCCTTTTCTCGTGTTCGAAAATAGGATACCTTGGCTTTTCAGCCAAGTTTTTCTCATTGAATCGTGAGGCTAAGAGCTCTGGATAGTCCGAAATCTCGTACCAAATCATTTAGCTCTTGATGCTCGAATCCCTTACCTACGGAGTCATCTTTAATTTCGAAATCTTCATCGTTGGAGTCGCTTTCATCTACACCATATCCGTAGTCCCCTTCTTCCAAAGAGCGAAATTCATTGAGAACTGGCACGGGGATTTCGGCTGAATGCGGCACTGGGCGTATAGCTGACGGTAAACTAGGATACTCTACATTTGTTTTTCTTGTTATATCCTGATGTTTTCACTATACAAAAGTAACAATCACTTGAATGATCTTTGGGCTCGCGCCAAATCATAGGTATACCAAATGGAAGTTTAGCACGTGTTCCCTTGGTCCAGATCCGTAAACCCTCAACACACTGTTTACACACTTTATGAGGTGTCCATGCTTTATCTTGATCACCAAGTCTTACTTTAAAATAGGCAAAATATGCTTGTCTGACGAATGTACTGATGTTTATCCTTTGATTGGGAATGGTAAAACTGCCACATATATAACAAAACGAATCGGGGCTGATTTCGCACTTACGACTTGTAGGGGCAGAGGTAGCCATAAGGAAACGTTTCAATTCAAACACACTAAGTAGGTCACTTAAGTAAGTTCATTAAGTAGTTCTACACACTTAAGTAACGAAATACTAAATGCTGCTAACCAACACACAACGTTTCACCACGATATAACAGACGTAACTGAAGTGAACACGTGAAAAGTCAAGTCTAGACCAGTTCCAGTTATCAGCCCATCATTCCCCCACCAACATGCGCCCCACCCACATAGAAAACGAACGTAACGTGATAAGAAAAGTTAAAACAGTTTTGAAATCAGTACGCCTAATTCTATAGAAAACAGCCAAAAAATCTAACTCAACAGAAATTGAGTTTCAAATTGTTCCCAGTGAATCGTTATGAACAGAATCTTTCATTGATATATATTCTTTTAATTTTGTACTTCCCATTTAATATCTAATTTTAATTTAAAACGAATTAGAATAAATATATGATAACTATAAACAAATTGATCGAGACTAGTAAATTGATGTGAAAACCGCTGTTTTGTGACGCTACCCGTTACGTCTTCTCCTCAGGGAGTTAGTTCCGTGACGCTCGTCTCTGCAATTTACTATAGAGAAAAAAGTAATACGTCAGTATTAAAGCTTCGCTTCAAAAAATTGTTCATATTATTTCTAAAAATTCCAGTATAGTTTCCTTCGTCTTTAAAAACTTTCTTTATCGGCGTTGGAAATATCCTATTGAACTTAAGCTTTTTCCGCATTTTTGGTAGCTTTTGACTTACGTTATAAAGTTAGGTAAAATAAAATAAGCGTTTACTATTTGAGCTAAAAACAAAGATTTAAAACAACCCTAAATCAAAAAAACTATATTATAACCTTAGTAAGACATCCAAAGAATACATCTTGATTACATACTGCGAAAAAATAATATAATTTTGTATTATCATCCTACATCATGGTATTATCGCAATTTTAAGACAGGTAAATAAATATAAGTAGTACCAGTTATTTCTGTAAAAATACAAAAAAAAAATGGTTTCAGTACGAGACTAACTATAATTCTTATGAGGTATTTACTAAAGATCTAAGTAATTTACCAGAGTTTTAATACTTTGAACATTTGCCACTCACATTCTAGTTTTAATATGCCAAATATGTTAATTGTCATATCCAAATATGCTTTATATGCAACTAAAAGTCATTCGAGAAATCAAGAGAATAAAACATGTCAAATCATGTCGATAATTAAAGAAGTTGGTAGTTATAGCATAGTATAAAAAGAAACTGTGGTTAAACTGTGGTAAACTTTTGTGGTTAAACTGTGGTTATAGATAATAAAGACATTAGAATTCTTAAAAATAAGTACTACTTATAGTCAAACTGAATATAAAAATAGATAACTAGTTAAAAAGATTTGGTATAACAGTCCAATCTTCTTTTTAACACCCACACACACACACATATACATATATATATATATATATATATATATATATATATATATATATATATATATATATATATATATATATATATACCAGAGTTTTAATACTTTGAACATTTGCCACTCACATTCTAGTTTTAATATGCCAAATATATTAATTGTCATATCCAAATATGCTTTATATGCAACTAAAAGTCATTCGAGAAATCAAGAGAATAAAACATGTCAAATCATGTCGATAATTAAAGAAGTTGGTAGTTATAGCATAGTATAAAAAGAAACTGTGGTTAAACTGTGTGTAAACTTTTGTGGTTAAACTGTGGTTATAGATAATAAAGACATTAGAATTCTTAAAAATAAGTACTACTTATAGTCAAACTGAATATAAAAATAGATAACTAGTTAAAAAGATTTGGTATAACAGTCCAATCTTCTCTTTAACACCCACACACACACACATATACACACACACACATATATATATATATATATATATATATATATATATATATATATATATATATATATATATATATATATATATATATATAAATATATATCGAGAAAAGGGGTACGACCGTCAATCCAATATAAATTAAGGATCACTCAGAAGAGTGGTGAGTTTTTTTCGGTCAAAAGGTGGAGATGGCTACTTTATCTATTTATTAAAGACGTTTCGCTTTCTTAATCAGAAAGCATCATCAGTTCATATAAAAAGAACAATATGAAAAAACCACACAAGCATGGAAAAGTTGTTACATGTGTTACCTTAAAAAGATATGTAACAGTCAGTGATATTAAAGTTGTAAAGACACTTAAGTAAATGGACATTATACGAATATGATGTATAAACAATAAATTGAACTAAATAAGTTAACAATTTGTTCAAACTAAGCACAGCAAAAAGAACATGTGGTTTAGTTTTTTATATGAAAATGTATAAGTAAAAAAACATTAAAAAAGAGAATGAAGAATTAAGAAAATCATAGAAGCACTTCCAACAATACAGCAATAGTTATGATTTAATTTTAACTTTAGGTAGCATTATTATATTAATTAATATTGAAATTGAATAATTTAATGTATAATGAAATTACCACTCCTGGCTTCTTGAATGCTGCCGGTAAAATGGTGTTTTATTAAGACAAACACGCCACCAACTTAAAAAGACAGTAAAAACCTTGAGATCATTAATTATGACAGAACAGCAAGGTGAAATACCAACCCTAATAATAGAGCAGTTTAGTTAAATGATAAGAAAAGTTTGGGTGACAACCTGCTTGTAAGGAACCAATAAATGAAAGGAAAGGTGGTTAATAACACCAAATTCTCCCCATTGATCGTCTAAGAAAAAACAAACAAAACAAGTGAGGTCAAACCAAAAACTCATATAAATCGTCAACGTTGTGGCTGGTTAATCAGCCACAGGTGAAGATCAATTATAATTTCCAACAGTCCAAGTTTCATACACTTGGAGCTGCAAATGAAAAAGGATTCTATGAATCACATCAATTATATAACTGTATTGAACTATTTGATTAAAAACAGTTAATACAAATCTGTGTATATGCAACACGAGACTAGGTCAAAAGTAATGCAAGTTGCATAAGTGTAAGTTAATATAAGTAAGAAATATTTTTTAAATTCTATTTTATATTTAAATTTATTTCAATCACTTCAACTACCAAAAAGAATTCTGATTGAGAATTCCTACCCATCCTCTCTCATTAATAAATACCTTTACTTACATACAAAGCTATGGCTTCTCTTTAGATGAACCCAATGGTGACCAACTTAGGTAACACCAACACAAGGTAACACATGTAACAACTTTTCCATGCTTGTGTGGTTTTTTCATATTGTTCTTTTTAGATGAACTGATGATGCTTTCTGATGAAGAAAGCGACACGTCTTCAATAAATAGATGAAGTAGCCATCAACTTTGTCTTTTTTCTCCACCTTTTGACCGAAAAAAACCCACCACTCTTCTGAGTGATCCTTATATATTTATATATTATATATATATATATATATATATATATATATATATATATATATATATATATATATATATATATATATATGCAGCGGTGAAATAAGTGTACTCTTTTAATTAAGTTTCAAGCTGTCGAAAATGTTTATTTTCATCATCAGGAAAAACTGAAATAAAGTGCTACTGTTAGTAAAGCATCCTCGAAATATGTTAAGAGTGTAAAGGTTTTAAAAAACTTACGTTATTGAGATTTGTCTTTCGTGGATGTTCTACTCACAGGTGACAAATTCACGCACCACTCATTGATTGAGTCAAATTGACGCACCACTCATTGATTGAGTCAATTATTAAAAGATATCAAAATTGCATGGTGTAAAAGACCAAACTTAATAAATTATTTTACTTAAGACATAAGAAAAAGATAATTACAACGATTTAAAAGGGCACCGTGTGCCGGCCAACAGTGGAGTGTTAGGAACTGTCATTCCTGGACATGGCAAATGACAGTACTTCTTCTTATTTTCTTTGTCTTATGTAGAACTAGTAATCTTACACATCAAAATTTACCAAAGACTGTATTTAAGTTGAAAAACAAATTTGTATAATGAGATAATAAATGACGAAACCTGGAAACTTTACAATGACTCAGTTGTTGAAACATCATTGGATTGTGAATGTTTATCCAAATATAATAGGTAGGAGTAAATGGTACTTAACTGATGTGTATCAATGTTATTTATTAAAATCAAAATGAAATATACAAAAATTAAGTAGTTTTTCTCTCTTTTATTTATTTTAGCATTTCTGTTTCTAAAGAACGATTTTTTACTTTGCCAAATGACAGATTTGTAAACAGAAACATAACGTATGTTCTAGAACTTACAAAGTTAAACAAGAAAAAACCTGGTGAAATTCATCAAAAGTCTTGTAATAGAATACTTAAAAGCTTTTTCTGTAAACCCCAACTTATCCCTTTTTGCCCTGAAGACATTTAACGTTTCTTTCTCGTTAAAAGTTTCGCAGTGAATTTGTTAGCCATTGAAACAGTTGAGGGAGTTTACGTTTCACAATTAACTAACTTTTCATCTTCCATAATGCAAAGCAGCTTATTCAGTGTATGGATAATGATGAACATCCGAAAGAAAAGGATCGCGTTAAATTTTTGTATCTGATACTTCCTCTTTGCTTATGAAATTAGTTTCGTTGTTTAACTAACTCAACTTTGCTGTAATATCGCTTAGCGTTATTTTCAGTACAAACTTGTCTAGTAGTTAACAAAAACGTTAATAGATAAAGTTTCGTGTTGGTTAACTATATGCATACATGATAATTAACTAATAATAAATGCCAAATTAACTTAAAATTATATTCAAAAAGGAAACTTTAATAAAATAGCTTAAAATACTACGGAAAATCTTATTTTATGAGCACGAAGAATTTTACACTTCAAATGAACTAAATGAAACTAAAAATAAAAGACGACAAAAGAAAAAAACAAAAAGTTCGTATTTTAAACCCAAATAGATGGTGTTACAAGATGTTTTAAACAGCTCATAATTCAGAAAGTATATGAATATTTTGTGACACCATCTGTGACGCATGATCTGTGACGCCACCAGCGGAGCTGTCACATCATTACAATGGAATCAATTAAATGGATCATAAGGGTGAAGGTTAGGTCAAATGAAACCCAAATTCAACGGTGTACTATATGTTTATTTTTAACAATAATTACTAAAATTTAACATAGGAAAAAATTGTATATGAGATGTTTAAAATGACCTCCTACTGCTTTAGCACAAGCGTCCAACCGTGTAAGCAGTACACCTGTACATGCCGCATATATCTCTGGCGTATTCAGGGCACACGCTTGTCTAATTTTAGTTTTTAAATCATCTACATCTGTAGGTTCTTCGCTGTAAACGATCCGTTATATCGGGTAATCTAAGAGTGATAGCACATGAGATTTTGGAGACCATCAAACAAGTCCGTTACTTCCAATCCATCTGTTTAGAAAAAAAGACGTTAAGTTAATTGATAACGCTGCTATGTCGGGATGCGCCATCTTGTTGCCTTACCATAACTCCTCTTTGCGTAAAGTAATATTCTCCAGTAATAAAAATGTCTTAGAGTGTCTTGAATCATCACTTGCATTTCTTGAAACTGTAGTTGAAGACACATTTGTGGATTATTCATTACATATTTTAAAACATTCACCAAGTTTTGTCCTTTCTGTATTGATTTTTCGTGATCTCGATGTTTACCGTTCGAAAATAAACCTTGCTGCATCTTCTTACTAAGCATAGCAAGAGCTAGATAAGACGGTGCTTTTCTTTCGGAAAGCATTCCATGTATAAGGCTTGAGCATTTCGAGCATTTTTCCTACATTCACCGTAAATCATCAACATATCTACTATATCTTCTATATTATCATTAGGTGTGAATAGGAAAGGTATTTTTACTTCTGTATGAACTCTCGATATTTCAAAATTCTACCTTAAAACCACAATGAACTTGTATTAGTGAGTAAACACAAGCAGTTACTATTTGTAGTTGTCAAAAAATGATTTAAATAAAATCTCAAGGACAACTTGATTTTCTTGTGAATTTGTAAAAACTATAAAAGTATGCCAGTTACAGGTTAATTTGGACATGACAAATGCCATTTGATTGAAACTTTAGCGTATTTATTAACATTAATACCCCGATTGTGGTACACTGTTAAATTTGGGATAAAAAAGCCTTTCATTTGACCTAACCTCCAAATAAAAAGAACTATCATACATAAACAGCTCGATTATTTGTAGGCTTAAAATTTCTAGAATATTTAGCTTATATTTCTTATGTATATAGTTGTTAAAGGCTTATAATGCTAGGATAAATTCTAACACAGAGCTAGAGCCAATACGAAAAAATTTTGTTTACCATTTTGACTGGTATGATTTTATAAAAAAAAACGGTGTGGCAGTCCAGTGGAACTGCCGGTAGAAGTTATACTTCTATACACGCGTTCGCCGTTACAAATTTTACAGAATTTAACAGAATTAGGTATATAGGTATATGATGCATCGTTTGCTGTATATAAACAACATTTGACTTGTAATAGGAGAATTTCATCAAAATATAATAATACTTTGATGAAAATGTATATTTTTATTTTTATATATGTATGAAAGGAATTGAATACAAAAAATTTCTTTTACACATACTCTGCAGTAAAATTCATTGTTTATTTTGTTATTAATAGAAAAATGCAATACAATACACTGCAACATAATTCAATATAATAATACAATACAAAATAAAATGCAACAGTATGCAATCATAAGTATTTAAAAATGACAATATACATAACTTACTTACGCATATGTTTAATATACGCATATAACTTCAAAAATTGAGCAATGAATCGCTGTTGTAAAATCTTTTAGTTCGATAAAATCTTTCCTGAACTGTTGTACCAAATATTTGTAAGAATATACTAAATCCCTTAAAATACACTTGGAGAATATTTATACATTCACACATATAAATTGTTTTACGTTCAGTGAAAAAAAAAATCACATTATATAATATTATATGCTTCTACTTCTGTTCTATTTTTCACTATTATTCTCGGTATTTCTTTACAGCCTTCCTGGTGACAGTTGTTATCATATTAAAATTTACTTATGTGTATGTTTACGTAAATATACTTGGCTATATTATAGTTAGGCAGACATCTGAAGTGAAAATACAAGACACTCGATTATACAGTGGTATAGAATGTGGATCGGATCATTACTTACTGAAATCTCAAGCTTAAGTTTCCCTTAAACGTAAAAACAATCAAGTCTTAAGCGAAACTACGAAACAATTTAAAGAAAAACACAGTGTAATATAAACAACCCATATGATGACAGCACATGAAAACTATATCAGAGGAGACTAGACCAGAGACTTAATTCTGCGTATGTAAACCACAACAAAAATATATTTTATGACCACCTAATACAATCCCAAAAAGGAGCCGCCTATAAAGCCGTGGCAAAAGAAGAGCGTTCCTACCGACGAACAAATAAGAGCATATCATAGAATGATGAACTCAAACAACAGAAACATATAAAGCAACGAGCATATCACAAATGGCTTAACTCCTAAGAACTAGACTATAAAAATCAATATCGCAATCAACAAAGAATTTTTAAAAGAATAGTTATAAGACATAAAAACCAAACATGGGAACAAAAATACAATGAAGTGGAATCATGTCTAGGTGGGTGCAGGTCTTCTAAGGCTTGGAGATTTATACAAAATCTAAGGGGATGCCATAAACATAACAAACCTAGAAGTCATCAACGTAAATATATTTAAAAGTCACTACGTAAAAGAACTATAAAAGCCCAGACATGAATATCTCTAACAAATATCCAGAACATACCATATCTATGGATCAGCAATTACCGTCGGCGATGACCCAGCTGCCAAACTTATAAAAAACATGAAAAATAAAAGAGCCTATGAACCAAAAGGAATCCCTTTTGAAAAATTCAAAACCAACGTTTGTTAATATGCTTTTTATTATAAAAATTTCTAATAGATACTTAAATGGAGATAATATACCTGAAATCTGAAATAAAGGATGAATTACACATTACAAATCACATGAACTATCGCTGTATCCCAGTTACCAGCCCTCTCAATACGAAAAAAATCTGAAAACCTCAGTCGAAAACCAATATGAACCACTTGAGCTGGAACTGCAAGCAGAATTTTAAGCTTGATAAGCTTGAATTGACCACATCTACACTTTAATCAAACTAAGTAAAACAGGAATGGCTAGTGATAAACCAACTCATCTATTATTATTTTTGAACTTGATGAAAGCTTATGATACAATATCCCTATGTAAACTATGGCAAGTACTGGATAGTTTATCTATCAATATTACACTTGTGAAATCAATATAACGATTCTACGACGATTTTTAATAAAAAATAATGATTAGTACATACGAAATCAAAACGGCACTTTTAGAAATTAATGAAAAATAATAAATCCCCTGGCAATGACAGAGTAGTGATCGAGGTGATGAAACCAGGTAAAAATAAAATTATCCAGGCTTTGGCCAAACTTTTCACCGAATGCATCTACCAAGGAAAAACTATTTTTCAGTGGAACAATGCTGTCATTGTTTTATTGCACAAGCAAGAATTCTTGCTTGTGCAATCTATAACAGATCTAAAAAACTACCATCCCATCAGTTTGCTCTCACACATATATAAACTATTCACAAAAATTATCAAAAAAAAAAGACTGGACACTAGGTTAGACTTCTATTAGCCTAAAGAATAAGCTTTATTTAGATCGGGATACAGCACTAACGACCACTTACTAGAGCCTGATAGAGAAGTCTGCAGAATACAACAAACCATTGGCACTGATATTTGTGAATTACGAGAAAGCATTCGATACCATAAGCCATCACAAACTCGTAAAAGTATTGACCGAATGCCGAATAGATCATCGCTATACTAACATAATCTAATATATCTACCAAAATGCCTCAGCTAGCGTGAGACTATCTGAACAAGAAACAAATAAATTCTGTATACAGCGAGTAGTACGGCAAGGAGACGCCGTCTCTCCAAAGTTATTCACGACGATTTTAGAACACACTTGTAAAAAGGCAGATCTGAATGCGCATAGTATCAACATACACGAATAGAAGCTCAGTTATTTGAGATTTGCAGATTACATCGTCCTTAGAGCCGATCATATGATTGATGCAATAATAATGTTTGAAAAATTATATCACGCCTCCCTAGAGATCGTACGAAAGATTAATATGCACAAGACGCAAATAATGACTAATCTGCTGCTAAATCGAAAGATTGCTATTAATGGAAGGGATATAAGAGGGGGGAAAACAGTTAAGATTTGATTTCACGTATAGTGCGTGTGTGTATCCACTTATACGTATTTCGCCCTAAAAAGTCTCTTCAGAACAGCTATTCACAGTCGCTTTGAACGTGAAAATAAATATTTTCTGTCTTAGGAAGCAACTCTAACATGGCTTCGTATGGACCCAAATAGCGACATCTGATATTAAAATCCGAAAATTAAAAACTAATTTTCGAAACCAAATTCAGATTTTTGCTTTAATCTGTGCCTTCTAAGAATTGCAAGACAAAACACACGTTGATACAGATGTTATTAGAGACATGGGGAATCTAAAAATTGTATTCCATAACATATCTCCGCAACTAAGCAAAAATCCTTAGCGAATTGGTTTCTAGTCTCGTACAGAGTATATCGGAATAAAAGGAAAAAGACAGTTAAGATTTGATTTCACGTATAGTGCGTCTGTGTATCTGCTTATACGTATTTCGCCCTAAAAGGGCTCTTCAGAACGGCTATTCGCAGTCACTCTGAACGTGAAAATAAATCTTTTCTGTCTTAGGAAGAAAATCTAACATGACTTCGTATGGACGCAAATAGCGACATCTGATATTAAAATCAGAAAAAGGAAGGGTTATAGTTTAGAGTGTAACGTATAAGTACTTAGGATATGAAATTCGGTTATGCAGAAATAACCAAGTATGGGAGCTCCCACGTCGCATAGGATTAACCTGGGTAGTATTTGGTAAATTAAGTTATGTATTTAAATCGGAATTACCCATATGCCCCAAAAGAAAAATCTTTGACCAATGTGTGTTACCTTTTATTACTTATGGAGCGGGAAACATCACAAGAAAGCTAGTGAATAAGATTTGCGTGACTCAGAGGCCTATGGAGCGCCAGATGTTGAGTGTCTCTCTGAATACCGAATTCCCAACAAAGAAGTACGCCGTAGCGCAAAAACAACAGATATCATCAAAATAAATCGCGTTGTTAAAATGTAATTGGGCAGGACACGTCGCCAGATTATCAGACAGCAGATTGACAAAACGTATTTTCGAGTGGAAACCAAGAAACCAAGACAAGAAGCACTACGGAGCAGAGGACGCCCACCAACCAGATGGTCTAACGATCTAAAGCGTGTTAGCAGTATCTGGATGCAAACCGCACAAGACAGAGACAGATGGAAAGAGCTGATTAAGACCTATGTCCAGCAGTGGACGCATACAAGTTGATGATGATAAACAGCAAACGGGAATTAAAGCAAATGTGACCTTAATACTATTGAAATGGGTAAAAATTAGAATTTAAGCATACTTATTTATATAAAGACGATTTATAAACATGATAGCAATCTTTAAATGGTATAGGTCTTTTAGACAAAGAGCCATTCTTAATTTTCCAATCCGCAATATTATTTTATTACACACGACAGAGAATTTTGCGAGATACACATCCAAGTAAAATTCTGTAGATTTGTAAAAATATGTAAAACTTACAAACTACATCTAACAATAAAAATCAATCCATGACGCAATATAGGACGAAGGAGCATCTACAGTATCTAAATATTAAAAACTAAGACTTTGATTAGTAGTTAGTCTAGTCAACTATAAATAACTTTCAAATCTAACACGAGAAGTGTTCTACAATATCTAAAAATGTTCAGTTCCACATTGAGTCTTTATTAGTATCCTTTTTACTAACCGCTAAACATTTCTGCAGTTTCAACTAATTCCTCCATCTCTCCAAATGGAGAATTTAATTAGAGCCGAGTTTGAGAGGTTCGCTCTCCTTTGATATATCAGTTTCTGAAATATTTAGAGGTAGCGTTAATTTCATATAGCAGTTCCGAATTGTTAAATTACAAATTATATACGTATCAGTGAATACAGTGGCTACACGAATCCTCTCGTCATGAATTCGACTAAATTAATTAGCAACTAACACGTTTCCGCTTAAATTCCTCGCTGAATTGCTTTGTGCTGTATATTAGCTAAGGACGTGTGTGTATAAGGTGTAGGTAGTTAGGAATTGAACGAACGATGTGAAGCACAGATGTATCATTTCTATGATTGAAATTTACATATGTATATATTCGTACATTTTATGTCAGAAAAAAGTCATGTAGGAGGTAATTCAGGCAAATTGTAATAAATAAGAGCTGTTTAATCAAATTTATTAACACATTTTCATTATATAGATCAGTGTTTAACAACCTTTTTGATTTCGCGACCCCTTTACAGGTTAAAATATTCTGGCGACCCTCTTGTGTCATAGAAAGCCAAAGAAATAATTTAATTAAAAGACTAAATACGTTAGGTAATGATTCTGTTCTATTTTAATACATTTATCTGTTATTCACGCAGGCCAAACAGACGACGGCAACGTTGCCACACCGCATTGTCGTTGCGGCGACATTAAGCGCGCCGCGCGCGTTATCTGCCTTTACCGGCAATGTTCTTCTGTTTCAACTTCCATCTTACTCAGTTAAGCGCAGTCACCGATGAGTACGGACGTCATTCTTTGGTTTTTTAGCCTGCTCCAGGCATTTGCAAAATGGATATATTTCTCAAAAGATCGCAGCCTGCGAAAATTTGGTACGAGTGTCAATAGCAGTGGTGGTGAATCAAAACCGAAAAAAAAATAGACATTACGATGGCAGTTATTTTAAATACGGGTTCACAGTCCTAAATTATAAACCTCCATCTGTAATTTGCGGCGATGTTTTATCACGTGAGAGTATGCAACCGTCAAAGATTATGCGACATCTCACAACTAAGAATCAAAAAGAAGTTAATAAGCCGTTAGATTTCTTTGAACAAAAGTTAAAAGTTCCTAGTCGGCACAGAAATGCTATAATTCGGGTAAGCAATAATATAACAACGTTTTGATATTCTCCACGAAGTGTTTTTCAGAGCCTCAATGTACTTAGCAATAAGCTTCTTCTTCTTCTTGCAGTCACCATCTCTTATAAAGGTTGCTAATCAACATGGCTATTTCATCATCATTTGGCTCTATAATGTGAGTATATATGTGAATTTTGGCCGCGTTTACTATTTTCCTCCATTGTTGCCGGTCCTGAGCAGCTATTTCCCATTGCTGTATTCCCATTTTGCGTAGATCACTGGCTACGGCGTCCTTCTATCTCTTTCTTGGGCGACCAACCGACCTTCTGCCATCGAGCCTTTCCCAGAATGTGGTGTTCAGGAGTCTTCCGTAACTCGATCTTAGTACGTGCCCGCCTATCTTATTCGGTTTGCTTTAATGTAGCGTACTATGTTTTCATCTGCATATACTCTCTGGAGTTCATCCTTATGTCTTCTTCTCCATTCTCCTGTTGCCTCTTCTCTGTAAGGCCCATAGATAGTCTGCAGTATCTTTCTTTCCAGTACCAGTAATTTTGTCGTTTCCCGCTGGTTCAGAGTCCATGTCTCGCTTCCATAAGTTGTTGTGGGACGAATTATTGTCTTGAACACTTTTATTTTTGCTAGTATAGAGAGACTTTTTAATTAAAGTACGGTCATTATTGAGTAATATTCCCTGTTTCCTGCAATGATCCTGGCTGCCATGTCCTTTTCATATTTATTTTCAGATGTTATAATCGCTCCCAGGTACTTGAATTCTTTGACGACTTCAAAGTTGTATTCATTGATTGTTACGTTTTGTCTAACCCTTGGTATTGGGTTCTTCGTAACCACCATGTACTTGGTCTTGTCTTCGCTAACCTTCAGACCAACTTCCTTGGGTCCGTTTTTGAATAGGGTGAAAACTTCTTTTGCATCTCTGGTGGATTTGCACTTTTGAAACTGCTGCGCGGAATAATTCGACCGACCTCATTCCGAACCATTCACGAAGGTTAAGCAGCCAAGAAATTCTTCTACGCCTCACACTTCTTTTTCCATCCACTTCTCCTTGCATTATAAGCTAAAGGAATTGTTATATTGTGCCTCTAGAGACCTGGCCAGGAACTTCAATTTTTACTGTTGATTTTTTATTGTGTTTATTTTTTTGTTATTTGCATACAACTTTTGGTTATATTTAATTTCGGTAAGCAAAGGTCCCGCGTCCTTAATTTTTATTGTTTTATCCACTTTTATATTGTGTGGTTTACTTTTAGTGATCTAGTGTCAACAAGTCAATATTATTAGCTAGCTACAAAAGCCGTATTTCGAGTTGCTAAAGCAGGGAAACCACATACAATTGGCAAAAATCTTATTTTGCCATCAGCACTTAATATGGTTGAAATTATGGTCACTAAACAGGAGGCAAACAAATTAAAGAGATACCACTTTCTGACAATACTATTTTACGCAGAATAAACCATATCATATGGCCAAGGACATTTAAGAACAAGTAGTTTAAAAATTAAAGAACAGCCAACATTTTGCTTTGCAGTTTGACGAATTTACAGATGTTTTCGACTGTGCACAGTTTGTAGTATTTGTGACCTTTGAAGCAGATTACGAACGGATCTCGGAAGCAGTCGGCAGACAGTATTACGGAAGAAATCTTATTGTGCAAAGCACTTCCTGCAAACACTACAGGCCAGTGTTTGTACGATATGCTTTTAGAAAGTACTTGCGACTTTTTGGAAAAAATGTATCGCTATTTGTAGCGATGGCGCTAAAGCTATGACTGGCAAAAAGAGCGGAATCATTGCAAAATTAAAATCGATAATGCCAAACATATCCTGTACATACTGGTTTCTTCATCGACAGGCTCTAGCTTCTAAGGTAGTACCTTCGGATTTAAATGACATTCTCAAGGAGGTAATACAAATGGTAATTTCTATCAAAGGTAAAGCTCTGCCAACGCGGCTATTCAGAATCGTTTCGAATCGTGAAGATATGGGTTTGTTTCATCAAAATCTCCTTTATCACAAATAGATCAGGTAGCTATCCAAGGGAAAGGTATTGATAAGTTTTCTGGAACTAAGAGCTAAGTTGAAAACCTGAAAATCCTATTCCGCTTTTGATATTAGCATTTTTGAGCATATTGCATTTAGCAACAATTTGAACAAGAACCTTAAAAGAAGAGAGGAAAATATTTTAACAGCTAAAGGAAAAGTAAAAGCATTTTACGCAAATCTTCATTTGTGGTCATCCTTTCTGCAAAACAGAATATTTATTTATGTACAATAAATATGATTAGTTAATATTTTGGTTTATTTTTCCCAGTCAGACTCATTTTTCAGATTTACTTCCAAGATAAGACGTTCTCATATCTGATTGACTGAGCTAGACGAGGCATAACAATTAGCTCCCAAAGAAAGTTGTGTTTTATTATTCTACATTGGCTCTCAACTTTCGGCTCACGGATGGTGTTTTGTGGCTTACCGTGCTCATAGAGACTTCATACATTCCATGTGCCTATTCTCATACCTAATTGTAATCTTATTTCTTTTTTATTGTCACAGGGATTTCGGCTTTAGAAGCCATGTATGTTTATCTTTTTTTGCCGGATCTTGGTATCCGAGAACAATAATCAGTATACGTTTTCTTATTATATATCAGTGTTAATGAACTAGGAAATAATAGGGGTGTTGCCTTCCGTTGTGCTATCCATCGCAGTACCCATCGCAGTACCACAACTGCTTCAATCATGCTTATGGTAGTCCAATTTCAAGCCGATCTAGGATAATTTCTTCTACGTCTTGAGCTGGTACTGATAACCGCTTCTGCCCTTCATCAGAGAGGTACAGGAAAAAAGGAACTAAATTTTGGAAGGATTAAGAAGATGTGTTTTTTCTCAGTAAGGAGTTGAAAGTAAAGCATGGCTCGCGTGGAGAGAGTCGTTTTCCTGAACTAGATCTATTCTCTTCTGGGATCGTAGAAAAGTATCTATCCGCTACCCAGAAAGTTATAATAGAAAATAATTATCCAAACCGATAAAAGAAGACAGAACAAGGAACATAAACAAATACAAAAATAAAAGTGTATTTATTTTTCAGCAAAATATTTAAAAACTTTCTCAGTTTTTCTATCAACGGTACCATTATTTCTGTATAACTTCAAACAATTTTTTAAGGCACTTAGAAGCCAAATAGTAGCTTAAGATGTGTAGTACGAATATATTATTTAATTAAATGCTGCCACTCGTTGTTTACTTTTCCATTTTTATAATGTAAATGTATCATAAAAAATCAATGATATCCCACACACTTTGTTTTATTTAAATTTAAGATCGGAAGCGCTTAAATAAAGACCCTTTATAAACATCTTCTGTATCCGTAATCGGGCAAGAAGAGCACTCTGTACTTAATTGCATGTTATAGAGTCCCTAAACTAAATAATGTTAATTATGATAAGCATAAACTCACCTAAAGCCACACTCCACACGGCGTCGTAGGCTAATGGAGCTTCCTGATAACCCTCGGGATACCTTTGATTTTGAATGTCATAACCCTCTCTGCGTAACACATCGTTTAATCGCAGTCTGAAATCTTCAGATGTCATTCCCGAGATTGTGCGTTCGTTACGATTCTGATTCCACATTAAAGCTTCCGTCGTCATGTGACCTTCGGCAGCCATTCGCATCTGTTCTACCGTACATTCGATGCCTTCTTTCTCTATCATTATCTCGAACCAGTTATCTTCGTACCAACCTGTAACAAAAGAAAATAGTTCTTAGACCTAAAACTTTGGATGTTCATTAAAATAATACTTTTCACAAAAAGTTTTCCAAACTTTAGCGTAAGTTTTAATAAGGAATTATACCCATTATACATATGAATTCAATTTTTTAAGATTGTTATTATTTATATAGATAGATATGTTAATTGACAATTTTTACATAGTAAAAACTACATGTCATGTCACAATAGAAATAAAGCACTCATTTTTAGATTCACACAAAAGTAGTAAAAAGAAATAGTATGATAATAATTATATTAATAATAACCGTTAATATTAATAATACATAAAGTAGTTATAGCTCAGGGAATTAAGCTTTTTTTCGTGACACTCGTCCGGTCAGGCAACCGACATTGTTTTGATTAGTATGGACTTCTATAACAAGTATATATATATATATATATATATATATATATATATATATATATAAATATATATATAAGTACCTAATAAGTTGTAGAATGGAAAATTCTCTTCAATTTTTGTCTCAAGTACTTTTATGTACCTTCAACCTTTCTTAAGATAGAGCGCAAAGAGTGGGGGACCGCTTACCTGTGTATACGGTAACGCGAAGTCAGCCAGTAGGATTCAATAAATAATAAGTTATATAGTTAATTATTCACTTAAAATACTATTATTATCATTAAATTTTTATTATTTACTATTTAATAAACTATATTTATAGATAATAATTATAAAATATATATTTTTTATATAATATTTATTTTATTTTTAACAAACATACAATATTAAATGAAATATTTCAAATGAACTTTAATGATATTTTTAACAGCTGTATATACGATAAATTAAGATCAAGTGCAGAATTCAACAATAATCATTTTTATATTTAATTAAATACTGAAAAAATCATATTTATTATTTTTTTTTAATTATATATTTATTTATTAATCCAATAATCGATTTATTAAAGTTACAAATATAATATATATTTTTTTATTATGTATGGTTAATATTTTTGTATTAATTTTCTTCTTCATTGTCTTCTTCTTCTTCTTCTTCTTCCTCTGACTGCTCAATATTGGATTCATCATGATCATTCTCGTTTATTAAAGTATCAGAATAAACATATTCAAGAATATCAGGTGCATATTCACTTTCTTCATTGAAATCATCTGAAGTTGATGAAGCGTTTAGACATGATTGTCCATTACACTGCACAAAAATTAAAGTACATTGCAATCCTGATTTCCTGCATCCACAATTAGAACCACAACCTTTCTTGCAATTGCAAAATATTGTATTCAGCAGTTCTTCTGGTGCTGGCGGTAATAATGTTGTTATTGGTTCCAGAAATTCATTTTGCATTACCCAGCCGAATTCTTGGGGTTCTAAATCATTTCCCAACCAAATTTGGGTCTGATAATAGACACGAATGATATGCTGACGAGCTGCTGCACTTGAAGAAGAAAGACTTGATAACTGCACTGGTTTGTTGAGTCTTGTTGATTTGATGAATTGGGTGTATCGAAAAGAGTCTATATCGTCTTCTGATGTTGGAGCATTATACGCTGCTAAGAAAATACGTACTCCATTTTCAAATAATTCTTGTACAGAGCAGTTTTTTTGTTGAAATAGTTGAGGTGACTGATGTAAATGGTGATTTTTTACGAACATTTTAATAAACGATATTTTACCTTTCCTATAAATCGCAGAAGTCGTATCACATCCAGTAAACGCGTGTAAAAAGCAACCGCCGTACAAGAGATTTGTATTTCGAGATATAATATTCGTAGTAATATTGACGAAAAGTATTTTATTTAATATTGTATGTTTGTTAAAAATAAAATAAATATTATATAAAAAATATATATTTTATAATTAATATCTATAAATATAGTTTATTAAATAATAAATAATAGAAATTTAATGATAATAATAGTATTTTAAGTGAATAATTAACTATATAACTTATTATTTATTGAATCCTACTGGCTGACTTCGCGTTACCGTATACACAGGTAAGCGGTCCCCCACTCTTTGCGTTCTATCTTAAGAAGGGTTGAAGGTACATAAAAGTACTTGAGACAAAAATTGAAGAGAATTTTCCATTCTACAATTTTTCTTACCACCTTAAATGTCATAAATTGTAAGGGAAACGAGATATTTGTAGAAAACTCATTTTCGTGACCTTTGACGTTTAATATCTTAAGTCGCGGACACGTGATTATATGAGACTTTTAAGGTAAGTTTTATACCATCAAAATAAAGACGTATGCAAATTTTCAGCTTATTATCTTCTATTTCGAGGTTTGCCCCTTTTTTTGCCTTATTTTACTGGATTATAAGATCAAAATTTCAAGTCGATTGTTCAACGAGTTTAAAAGTTATTTAATTTGTTTATCCCAAATTAAATTTTGTTGCAACAATCTAAGCCAGAAAATTAAATAGGTATATTAAATATACGAATAGATTCTAATAGTTATTTATTGTACAAGACGATAAAATTGTACTTTATCTTCGAGAGCGTTTTTTAACGTCGAGACGTCAGTCGAGACGCTAATTATGCTCGAGAAGATAATGCGATTTTAGCGTCGTGTGCAATACAACATTTTTTTCTATAGCAAGACTTCAAGTTCAGGTGAAAAATAGAATTTCAAAGAAAATTGTAATTTTTAGCACAAAAATCGTAATTGTGTTGCTCCGTTGCTAGGAATATGAATGACTCTGTCAACAAATGTCAAACAAATGTTACGTTTTGGTTTTTGCGAAGAATATTGTTGCGTTTTGTGTATAAATAGTGAATAGATGTGTATAAAGTGAATAAATACGAAATGGACGGAAAAGAATTGACACAAGAAAAGGAAAACCTGCCATCAGATGTAGAAAATGCAGCGTTGGAAGCAAAAAGTTTATTGTTGCCACAAAAACCTAGGATGATGTATGAGAAAAAATACCAGTCTTTAAAAAAGTGGAAAAGCATTAAGAATATGAATGGTGTAAGTGAAAAAATACTTCTGGCGTATTTTTCTGAAAAGTCGAAGAAAGCGATGCCATCGTCATTGTGGTCGTATTATTCGATGCTGAAGCGTACGTTGTTGGTGAATGAAAATTGTGACATTTCTAAATTCAGCAAGTTAACCACCTTACTAAAAACCCTGAGTGGAGGATACAAAGCTAAAAAGTCCAAAATCTTGGAGTCAGATGACATTATTAAATTTCTGATAGAAGCTCCTGATGACGTCTATTTGTTGATGAAGGTTATTGCTATTTTTGGTGTGCATGGAGCGACTAGGTCCGATGAATTGTACAAGTTAGAAGTGTTTAACATGGACGACAGAAAATCGGTGATAATCGTTTCATTATCTGATACTAAAACCAAGCAGGAAAGATCGTTTTGTATTACTGACGAGAAAAGTGGACTGAGTTTCTTAGTTTCTTGGAAATTGTGAGAAAGTATATTGCCTTGCGCCCCAAAAACGTAAGTTTACACAGTAAGTTTTTTGTAAATTACCGACAGCAAAAGTGCACTACTCAACCGGTGGGGATTAACATTATATATAATATCCCCAAGAAGATTGCAGATTTTTTGAAACTTGCAAATTCAGAAATGTACACGGGGCATTGTTTCCGCCGTTCTTCAGCTACTATGTTCGCAAATTCTGGAGCGGATCTAGTAAAAGTTAAACGTTAAGGTGGATGGAAATCGTCATCTGTTGCAGAATCTTACATTGAGGAGTCAATAAGCAATAAGATTGCTGTATCCAAGTGTACACTTGGCGGACCAGAAAATCAATCCAGTACAATGTTTAAGCAAACGAGTACAAGTTGTGATGCTCAAAAAATAGATATTTCTAATAATGTTAATTGTAAAATTTCAGTTGTTTTTAATCCTTAATGTGTTTCAATTTGTAAATTTTATTGAATAAAAAAAAGTTAAAACATTTTATCTACTCTTGCTGTTAATGTGTCACTTTATCCACCGTTGCGGTTAAAGTGATACTTTATCTACTTAAAATAGTTGTTATAGCAACACTTTAACATTAGCTACGGAAAAAAAGAAAACGATTACTTTTAATTTCAGCCTTCAACTACATCTTAGAAAAAACAAATGTATTAAAATACCTGGTTAACGAGAAAAAAATCATAGTATTCATGGAGAAAACAAGCCAATTAAAAAAATAATTAAAGAGGAGACAAAAGATAAATTTAATAAGCTTAAATTGAAAAACCCTTTAAAAATAATAAATGATTAATATTTAATTTCGAAAACCAGAATTATCTAGCACGAATATAATGCCATTGCAACATTTACAAAAACAGGATCTTTGTCGAAATTTCCTACACCACAAAGGCCAAATAGTAGAGAAATCAAGAGAACTTAATCTGTGTGCGTGATTTCGCTTTGTAGATTTGATCAAAGCATTCAACCGAATTCGCCTCACACGTGTCATTGAAATACTGAAAGAAAAAGCAGTCAACCCGCTCGTAATCGAATTAGATTTGGGTAATGTAGTAATATGTAGACGAAAAAGCTGTTGTCAAGTGAAAATATACAAATTATGTGAAGTATACATGAGTTAACTCAAAATAGGTATGAATTCGTTCAGATTGAGCACTAACCTTAAACTTAAGTATGCACGAAATTATAAAAAGTTAAATGAAAAATAAATATATCTATTATACATGAAATGAAAAAGGGAAATTTCATATATATATATATATATATATATATATATATATATATATATATATATATATATATATATATATATATATATATATATATATATATGTACACTCGCGATCATAAAAACCGGGTCACCTTGAAAATCGCCGTTATTTCATTTTTAACGAGCTTTATCGTAAATAATAATAACACAAATACAAACTAATCCATGTTTCTAAAAATTGTTGTCGGCTTAGCGGTTTCCTTTGTAATAAAGAATTCCAATAATGCCAATTTCGCGGAAAACTATACACTTCCCAAAATGAACGGTACCTGTAACTGCCGCTTGTTTTAAATGTCTCATTTGTGCTTCGATTTTCTGTTCAAATGCAACAAACAAACGTTTATTATTGCCACCATTAGTGTTTATTAGTGTCATTCTTAGTGTTTATTATTGTTTATTTTGTGCCAAAAATGCCTTGACTGTTGTTAAAACAGCACGCATTGTTGCGTTTGTGGAAGACGGTCACACTCAACGGCAAGTCGCAAGAACTGTTGGCGTAAGCCTTTCTACGGTTCAACGAGTGCTTCAACGCTTTCAGAAGACGAGTTTGCTAACCAGACGACCTGGCTCTGGACGAAGAAGAACGACCACGGCACGAGATGACCGTTTCCTTGTGTTTCAGGCTTTACGAAACCGGACCTCAACTGCGGTTATGCATCGAAATTGCCTACAGGAAGTACGAAATTGCAATGTTAGCGTTGCAACAGTCAGGAGAAGACTTCGTTCTTCTAGACTATCTTCTTGGGTAATGACTACAGGACCGCCACTTGGCCGTGCGCATCGAGTTGCACGACTAGCTTTTGCTCGACAATAGGCGCATTGGGGAATTAATGATTGGAGCAAAGTGTTATTCTCAGATGAATCCCGTTTCAGCCTAACTGGATCCAATGGACGTGTAAAAGTTT
Source organism: Diabrotica undecimpunctata (assembly GCF_040954645.1). Classification (NCBI taxonomy): domain Eukaryota; kingdom Metazoa; phylum Arthropoda; class Insecta; order Coleoptera; family Chrysomelidae; genus Diabrotica; species Diabrotica undecimpunctata. Next base: position 32,991,983 of record NC_092809.1, on the reverse strand, counting down.
GGAGGAGAACCGGTGAACGATTTTCACAAGCTTGCATTGCTCCAAGAATGCCATTTGGTGGAGGCTCAGTCATGGCTTGGAGAGGTGTATCTTCCGACTTCCGCACAGAATTACCCTTAATCGAAAATGGGTCCTTAACTGCACGAAGGTACATTACGGAGATTCTGGAAGAACATGTTATGCCCACCATGACAGGGCTTGGAGAAGACGCAGTTTTTATGCAGGACAACGTGCGACCGCAGGTTGCCAGGATCAGCATGCAATACTTGGACAAGGTTGGAATTACAAGGTTACCCTGGCTAGCTAGATCTCCGGATCTGAATCCCATCAAACATCTCTGGGACGATTTGAAAAAACGTATTCAAACCCATACACCTCCTCCTTACAACGCACATCAGCTTAAGGATCTGTTAGTGAGAGAGTGGAATAACATACCACAACATGTAATCCGGAGAACAATTGAGAATATGCCCCGTCGTCTGCAAGAGGTTATTAGAGCAAGGGGAGGCAATACACGATATTAGTCATTGAAATTCCAGCGATGTTTTACCACGTTCTGTATTTTTCATTTTTTCTTCCGTATGTCTGTTTCACCAATTTGGTTTGTTTTTTGCTTTTTCAATAAAAACAATAAAAAAACCGTTTTTTCTTTCTTTCAAAACAAACATTGATGACAAATAAAAAATACATTACCCTAAAAAAAAAAGGTTATTACTGCACCAGATCCAAAAATATTCAAGAAACTTGAAATTTTCAAGGTGACCCGGATTTTATGATCGCGAGTGTATATATATATATATATATATATTTGACTATACGAATGTTAAAATCCTACAAACATCAACTAATTATAAAAACAGGCTGTTTCTGGAAATGTGTTATATTACTAAAACACAAAATGTAATAAATTACAAAATAGATACGAATCAGCTAAGCAGCACCTGCAGTAATATTCTGCAATTTATTTAAATCAATATTAATTTACGATATACCTGCTACCTTATTTTTTTTATATATAAAAATTTCAGAAAAATTGTCTAATTAATCCACTATACACTTTTTGTGGTTTTATATGTAAGTATATTAACTTATTTTGAAAATTGTCAGTCTAATTATTGTCAAAGTGTCAAACTAATGTTAATCATGTCTCTTTTTTTGTGAACAATTCTACCTCTGTAAGTACATATTTATATAATTTTATCGTAATGTTGCTTATCTCTTTGTTTCAATAAATTTGTAGAGCACTTCTGATGAAGCCAGTAATCAATTGGCGAAATATTAAGTGACTAAAAAACAGAATTGTTTTAATTCCAGACCGATATAACCTGACATATACCCAACAAAATATTTTAAATAATATACGGTCGATACTAAATAAAAAATGTATATATATATATTATATATATATATATATATATATATATATATATATATATATATATATATATATATATAAAGTGCACTCGTTAGTGAATGGGATGTTTTCGGTCAATTTAGAGATAAAAAAGACAAGAGATGTGCTACTATATCTATTTAATGAAGACGTTTCGCCCACTGTTTAATGAGCATCATCAGTTAATCTAAAAGAGTGTTATTAGCGATACATCAATATGAGAAACAATTAAGTAAATGATCTTACCTTTAAAAGATGTGTAGCGTTAAAATCGTATTAATGTGAAGAAACATCAAAAAGGCAAACATCAAAAATTAATCTAATAAATACATCAGCAAAAAAAAACACAGAAACAGAACGCCGGATGATTCCCAATGTATGTAATTTTATATTAATTTTTTAATTTAACTTTTGACAACATTGATTGATTATAAAATCTATCAAAAAATGTACTTGTCAATTTTGAAATGTTATATTAACAACGGCACGGCTAGGGTTCTTGACTGTTATGACCATATCATGCAAAATGAAATATTTGAAAGCTCGAATGTCAGAACTGACAATCAGCTGGTGAGATTAAAGGAAAAGTTTTGTAGATGCCAACATAAAGGTTATGATATAATAAAAGAAACTGAAGACGAAACCAATAATTAAAAGTAGAATAGGGAATTAAGTAAATTTGGCTTAAGTTTCTGATATCAGTTCTCTTATTTAATGCATTAGGTTGTTTCAAAATATGACACATCTCCATAAACTGTCTCTTATTAAGGTTAGGTTAAAATGTTACAATAGACCCATATAACTTTGAAAGAGTGGAGAGTTTTAAATAGCTCGGAGCAACAATCACTGCAGATAACGATATCGCGGAAGATATTAAAGGAAGAATTCAGGCAGCCACCAGATATATGTACAGCCTCCACAATACTATTAAATCTAAAAGCCTAATACGAACATCAAAAATTAGAATATATAAAACGGTGATTAGACCGGTGCTCATGTATGAGTGTGAGACGTCGACCCTGACTAAAGAAACTGAAAGAAAACTTGAAACTGAAAGAACACAGGTGTATTGAGAGGAAAATCCTCTGAAGAATCTTTAGGCATTATCACGACATTAATAGCAACCATTACCGAATGAGAACAAATGCTGAGGTCAAGTAGATATATAGAGCGAGGGATATAGTCCAAGAGATTAAATCCCAGCGTCTAAGATGGGCTGGCCATGTCCATAGACTCCCTAATAACCGCCTTGCCAACCTAATATGGGAGGAAGCCCCCACAAGAAGAAGGCCCTTAGATCGTCCACGAATGCGATGGAGAGACAATATATGGTCAGATCTAGAAACAATGGGGCTACCCACTGACCCAACTATTATGGACGACCGTTCACGATGGAAGCAAGTTGTGCATTCAGCAAAAACCCACCCTGGGTTGTAGTGCTACGAGAAGGAAGAAGAAGGAAGAAGAAGCTTTTCTTTGTTATTCTGTAAAGTGCTATCTGTTATTTGTTAAAGGTAATTTAACTTGGGCTGCGCAGTTTAATTTCTCCGTATAGGCAAACATTGATATTATGTCTAATTGATTTGTATTTGATAACATTTATATTTAAACATTATATTTAATTGGAATTGGAATTTTATTATTTTTTTCTATTCCTGTTTGTTGTTGAGTACTAGACAAAAACAAAGTTATTTCTAAACTCAAATAAGATCCCTAAGATATAATAAAAAATCTAATTAAAAATTTTGTGTCTGTAGTTAAAATTATTCAGGTATCTTAATTATAAAATTCTATTATATATTGTGTTTGTTTTTGAAATTTTATTGAAATTAATTAAAATAGGACTTTTATTTAATTATCTAGTATATTTTAAAACTATAATTAAATAATAAATTAAAACAACATTTTTTGTTTAGTTTCTGACACATGCTGAATCAATAACAAACTTTTGGTATATAGAAAAGAGACCTTTTCTACAAAATGATCTCATATATCTTTTTAAGAGCACACGATCCCAATTTTTTATACAAAAAGCGTCTACATCGTCTGGATATTTCCATTAATATTCTCCGAAGCAATATGTATTCATCGAAAGGCGGAAGTAGGAAGTTCTCTTTAGAAACAGACGGTCAAACAGCCAATATTCTGTTGCCATTTTTCTGTTGTACTTTTTCACAAAGACCCAACATGTAATTATGACGTGGAGAAACAAACAACTGCGTCCAGGAGCAAGCTCTTGGTCGCTGTTTGTTCGGATAGAAAATGCGCTCAATTGGAAATTGATTTCGTGTGATGTTTGAAATTCTGGAATTGGATTTTCTGATAATACCGTGAATGGAATAGGCACTTTTCTTGTGTTATCCTCCGACTTTACAGATAACTACAAAAAATATTTTGCAAATGAAAATTTTTGTGTACGAGAGTTTTTAATCATTGTTGGCAGATTTATTGTTTTCTAGATATTCTTGAAGCTCATTGCAATTTTTAAATACATTTTGAAAGCTATTTTTTTTTATTTTTAAGCGATGTAAATGCGAATCATTTTTTTAACGGAACAAAATTCAATTTTTGACATTATTATCTTTGTTTCGATTCTTATTATAAGTTATAGGTATTACGAGTTTCATACTTTTCAAATAAAAATAAAAAGATGAGATAGTAGGGGTACTGTGGACAAGCACGAAGCTTCATACCAGGTTTCCTGTATTTTTAAAATTTAAATAATATTGAGAAATTGGTCGAGAAATCTGAGAATTGGTTGTCATCAATTTTTCATATCCCTAAGGGGTAAGGGTGGTTCATCCCAAATTTCTTTTTTATTTTTGGACAATTTTTTTTAATGATGTGGCAATAAAATATACATATAGCCTTTAATTTTTACCCTTTGATCACCAATCCCTATTTTTAATAGTCTATCCCTATTTAATGATATTAATATTATCATTAAATAGGGCATTAAATAAAAATAGAAACATAAAGTGCTTAAAGCAGAAACTGGGAAACATACAAATTAATAGCATAAAGAACAAAGAAGGAGTGGAGACCAACAATATAAAAGAAATTTTACAGATAACGTACGAATATTATACAAATCTGAATAAAACAGAACAAAAACCAACCCAAAGAATCCGTAATCAGTTACAACTGAAAATAAAAAATGTTGACCTACAACCAGAAATCAGTAAAAATTAAATAAAAAAGGCACTCAAAGAAATGAAGAATAACAAATCTCCTGGGAAAGATGGAATAACTGTGGAAATGCTAAAAAATGGGGGGAAACTACAGTGGAAGTCCGTTATGTACTAATGAATAAAATATTGAACACAAAACAAATACCCACCACATGGAACGAGGCAATAACACTATTACTATTTAAGAAAGGCGATCGAAAAGATCTGAAAAACTATAGGCTCATAACGCTACCGCATGTAATGTACAAACTGTTAACTAAACTACTAACAAACAGATTAACAACTAAGTTAGATAATTAGCAGTCAAGAGAGCAAGCCGGTTTTAGAAAAGGATTCAGTATGAGCGACCATCTGCTTACGATAAAAATATTAATTGAAAAGGCCAACGAATATCAAATCCCAATGTATATGGCATTTATAGACTTTGAAAAAGCATTCGATAAGGTGAAACATTGGGCAGTAAAGAAGTCTTTACAAAATGGGAGAATAGACTATAGATATACGGACTTAATTTCCAATATATATGATCAAGCAACAACATCCATCAAAATAGTTGAACAAACGGAGCCCATTAAAATACGGCGAGGAGTCAGACAGGGTGATACTATATCACCCAAGCTATTCAATCAAGCTATGGAAGACGTTATGATGAAATTACAATGGGAAAAACGGTGTATTAACATAAATGGCCAATACTTGAAACACTTGAAATATGCAAACGACATTATATTAATAACAGATAAAAGGGAAGAATTACAAAATATGATGGATGAATTAAATAGCAAATCAACAAAAATGGGTCTACAAATGAATTATAATGAAACGAAAATTATGACCAACCAACCAGAAGAATTAATAACTACAATTGCACAAACAACTATAGAACAAGTAAAAGAATATGTATATTTGGGACAACTAGTTAAATTAAATAAGGAAAATCAGACCGGAGAAATAAAGAGAAGGATACGGTTTGCACGGTTGGGTATCCTTCGAAAAACTTTCCTATATACTATAAAATAGAAAATACCCCCAATATTTAAAAACAAGAGTCTTCAACCAATGTATACTTTCTGTTCTCACCTACGGTTCTCAAACTTCGACGTTTACAAAGGAAAACATGGAAAACATAGCAAAGACCCAAAGAGCCATGGAAAGGCAAATGCTGAACATCAGGCTATCAGAAAAAATAAGAATTACTTGGATCCGCAACAAAACAAAAGTGACCGATGTATTAACGCAAATAGCAAAACTTAAGTGGAAGTTCGCTGGACATACCATTTTTTTTTATTATATTATATTTATTATAGTTTGCCTTTACTGATAGTGAAACTCTAGTTTCTTATAAACCAAAGACTAACAAACTCGTCCTTTTACTTTCAACTTTACACAGTACCCACGAAATTAATGAAAATTCTGGAGAATAATACAAACCATGCATGATTTCATTTTATAATAAACACAAATGTGGAGTTGATGTTTGCGACTGTATTCAAAAAGACTATACTGTCGCGAGAATTTTAAACCGCTGGTCACTGACAATGTTTTATTTTGAGCTTAATGTTGGTAGAATAAATGTATGTTTTATTTGGAAAGCAAATCATCAAAGTAAAAACACAGGTAGTTTACCCAGTAAAAAGCACTTTTTGTTTAATCTTGGTAGGCAGCTTTTGATTGAAAATGCAAAAGATGTTTAAATTAGTTTTCTATTTTCCGACCGATGAAAGATAGACTCGCTCAAATATGCAATTTAAAAACATTGCAAGAACCAGCAGCTAGATCCAGACAATCAGGTCAATATAGTATCTGTAATATTTGCCCCAAAAGAAAAAATATAAGGATAACAGCCACTTGTAATACATGCAATATTCCCATTTGTGGAAAACATACAGTACCAACATGCACAAAATGTGCCAGACAAGAGGAACCAGTTGAAATAACTGACTGAATATTACAGCTAATTAATGATCACATATCATTAGCTTCAGAAAGATAAGTTTTACCAAAGTTTTACCAAAGTTTAACCAAAATGCATTATTTTTAGTTCCCTGTTTTTACAATTCATAAGAACTTTTCTAATCGCTTCAATGTTTTCCATTTTTTCTTTTGTTTTTATTATATTTACATTTATAACCTTAGTACTCTAGCGTGTAGTCTCGTTTCGTCGGATGCGGCAAATTACTAAGGAGGTGTGTTTTCGAGTCACATAAAAGGAAAAAAATGCTAAAAGACTTTTTAAATAGAATTTACACATTTTAAAAATATTTGGTTAATTTGAGCCGCTATAGTATTAGGAGGTAAATTGCCGCGGAGCGTCTACTTCCGTAAAAAACATGGCGCGTGTAATGAGGTGTTGTAACGAAATATTTTGCCTACCACATAGGGTATAATTATAGGGAATTTGAAAACTGGGGACAGAAACTACTGGGGGTGGAGATAGGGCAAGCAAAATAATCGAAACTGTGCGAACGGCACTCGGGGTTTATTTGGAGAGCTGCGTTGTGGATAAGTTGAATGGCAAGGGGGTTGGATTAGGGCAACTACAAAAAAATGAAATAAAGGGTTACTTACATGAATCTCCTGGGACAAACGGACAAAAAAAAACAACAGGAAGGACCTCTAACAATTTAAAATGGACGCCGCTTCGAGGTGCCAAATTATAACGATTACAATAACTATGTAGTTGTAACTATTAAAATAATTATTAGAAACACAAAAATGGTTAGGAGACTTTTCTAAAATAAAAAGGCAAAACGGTACAGAGAAATAAATTAAACATTTATTACTGTCTCAACACAAACAGTTACAAAATACAGATGGCAAAAAATTACTGTATTAATATTTACAGAGATTTATACCAAAATAATAAAGAAAAAAAACTTACATATATTATTCATTTACAAACTCTGTTGCTACAAAACTTACAAATATTACTGGACTATAAACTGTGGCAAGTAAAAACATATTTCAAATAAAAAGTTATCTTTTTAAATAATGAAAGCAATTATTATTATCAAAAAAATGTCTGTCTTTACTTTGAAATTAAACACAAAAAGTTACCTAGATTTTCACTAAACTACTTTAAATTTTCTGTAATCTGGACTTCACTGGAATTTCTGGGGGTACAAACTGGACTTAAACTCTCTGCGTAACGAACACACGAACAAATTCATCTCTAAACTGCCAAAAAGCCTGGGATGGAAAAGCCTAAAAATTCGAGGTAGAATTTGGACTAAACGCAGCCTACCGCTCTTGACCACGCCTCAGCGAGAGTGATCTAATTATCTTTCTGACAAAATCTTCTCAGCCTCTAAATGGATGTTTATTTCAAACGCAGTATCGAACGGCTTTCGATCAAAGAAAAATATCAAAGAATTACGCGACCGTGGTATAAACAAACTATAAAAATGTGTTTACATTAACTCGAGACGCAAAAAGGATCGAACATACATTTTGGGTATTTTAACTTGTACGCAAGTAAAGAGAAATACACTGAAATTATTCTTCGATACTTTAGCAAATACGAGGGGATTTCAATATATTTCAATATAAATTTCAAAGAATTTGCAAATGCTACAGTGTTATGAATTATTTTTCTTTTTTGATTGACACTTTTGTTTCTTCTTGTGGTTTTTTCAGTACGTTTGTTATGTTTGTACGTGTGGTCATTACGTTTTTTAACTATTTTTATTTTCGCCTTTTTGATTGGAGCTTCCTTCTTAAAACAATATTGTATATTTTTTATTCAAATGTTAATATATGTCTAATCTGTTTTAAATTCTACCAAATTAGCAAATCAGAATCTTTTTACTGCACGCTGTATTTTTTATGAGCTAAAAAACTTCTAACAAACCTATTAGAGTTTTTCGTAAGATCATAAAACGGCAACTGTTGACAAGTAGCACTCTAACGGCCTTGATCTTACGTCTTCATTCTTCAATAATTCATCAGCTTACGAACAAAAACGTATTATACTTTCAATCTATCGAGGCTGAACCTCATGCCTCTCGCAATTTTATTGGCTCAGGGAGACCGATCCGAAAGAAAAATTTATGGAAAACCATTCTCCGCCGCGTTGTTTTCCAAGAATGGGATATCGTGTCATATACATTAAATAAACAAGGGCTATTTTGGGGTTATATTCGAGAAAATTTAATACGATCGGGACCGCAGCCCTTGCCTATGCGATCCTTTCTATTTTAAACAATACCGTCCTAAGATCGTAATAAATGTTCTTGTACACGTTTTGACGTTGTTTCTCAATCTCTTATAGAGTATTACGCACATTCAAACTATTTTGAAGCCAGAAATTCAAGATCCCAAGATAGTTTCGCAAAATATAAATGAGTATTAAATAATTTTGTGTAATATTGATAACTCCTTGGCTTACATTATAAAAACATTATGTAAGAAGCAACTTAAAAATAATTAGTGTCAGCTAATATGGCCTAAATGAAATATCACTTTGGCATTTTAATGTGACAAAAACAAGGAAAACAGACACATCTCACAAAAAAATAATAAAGGGTGATTTCCAAAAGTCCCACAATGTTGACAAAGGTTTTTGTCCTGAGCTGGTTTTGTTCACTATGGAGCACTTATAACATGAAGATATATTAATGTTATTTTAGCTAAAAAACTTTGTCCCATATTCACACTTGATAGGCAGCGAATTTATTCTTGTATAAGACAATGTGAAACCACATAATGTATATATATATATATATATATATATATATATATATATATATATATATATATATATATATATATATATAAGAATAAGAAAAAAGAAGTACTTGTGACTCGTTTGAAACAAATATATAACTGTTTTGGATGGGTTGGAGTCAATAAAAGGGCTATTGGTTAACTATTTTTTTTTAATCTAGAGCTTTCAATTGTGTTTACAATTATTATCAAGAGCTAAAAAAGACAAAATATCTTACAAGGTTGAACTAAAAAGAAAAAACAATTTTTGTTAACTTACCAAATAAAAATTAGTTTAGTAAGTAAAAATTACTGCTAATACATCTTAAAAATAATTAATATAAAAATGTTTTAATCTAATAAATGTTTCTCTGAAAATTTTTATAATTTTGAAAACATTTTTTTAATACAAAAATAATTGAATTTATAAATAAGTTAAAATAGCAACCAATTACAAATAAGCCTCAATGTCATAAATGCCAACATAAAATTTTTATTTTTGACAATTATATTGCCAAAAGTAAAATTTCGTTTAAACATTTTTTTTTGTTTAGTAACAAAAAAGAAGAAGATTTCTTCACCGTTGACAGATGTCTGAAAAAATGTAAGAGATATATGGAGAATTAAATATGACATTTTACAAGTTTTATATATAAATCATAAAGAAAGAATATAATTATAAATTTTGCTTAGATTTTGAATAGATTTTTTTGAAAAAATGTTTTCAAAATTATAAAAATTTTCAGAGAAACATTTATTAGATTAAAACATTTTTATATTAATTATTTTTAAGATGTATTAGCAGTAATTTTTACTTACTAAACTAATTTTTATTTGGTAAGTTAACAAAAATTGTTTTTTCTTTTTAGTTCAACCTTGTAAGATATTTTGTCTTTTTTAGCTCTTGATAATAATTGTAAACACAATTGAAAGCTCGAGATTAAAAAAAATAGGTAACCAATAGCCCTTTTATTGACTTCAACCCATCCAAAACAGTTAGGATATAGGATTTATATATATATATATATATATATATATATATATATATATATATATATATATATATATATATATATGTTTTGGTTGGGTTGGAGTTAATAAAAGGGGCTATTGGCTAACTATTTTTTATCTCGAGCTTTCAATTGTGTTTACAATTATTTTCAAGAGCTGCTACAAAGTGGAACTAGAAAAAAAAATTGTATTAACTCACCAAATAAAATTAGTTTTTGTTAATAAATTGCTGCTAAACATAAAAATATTATTATATGTAATTGTAAGTACATGTGGATCAATTCACGAAACTTTAAGTTTTTAAGGAAACCAATTAGTTTCTAAATATAACTAGAAAAACTAGAAAACTAGAAATAGTTGCACCGGATATTGCGAAATAAATTTTATATAATTTTTTTCTCTACTTGCCTAGAATCATGCCTTACTTCAATATCTTCGTATTTTGTCACTAAATGTACAAAGCTTTAACCATTTTGAATAGTTGAAATCACTTACCGATAAAAAACCAGGTATACTGCTTGCCGTAGAGGTTTTGTTTGTACAACTCACACAGGACTCTTCTCGCAGCTACGACATAAAAAAGTCCAATAACAACTCTGGAGTCTTGTCTTCTAAGATTTCTCACGGCATCTGTGGGATCCGATAAAAATGACTGTCTCGTAACTATTTCTATGCCTGTAACAAAAGTTATTATTACTATTTTAATATCTGAGGTGTTGATAAGTTTTTTTTTTATATATATATACTAGCTGACACGCCCAACTCCGTATCGCCTTAAATACCAGAAATATCTGGGTAATGAAATGAATTCGATCAAGATGTCAACAGCGACTTTATCATTTCCATTATCTAACAACTACTTCGAAAACACAATTGCGCTTTGATCTTGTTGCAAAAACATTCGCGTGTTATTTGTCAATTGGAGCATCTTTAAATACTACCACAAATTGGATGATTTTAGGCATGTGTTTGTTTTGTCCGCAGAAGGTAATTAGTAAATAATTATTAAATTATTAAGCAACAGTCTGAAAATAGAATCATGGCTTCACCAAAAATGTCTATGATTGTCACCAATACCTTTCAAAGTTGTGTCTAGTCCCTCTAATGACCTCTTGTGGGCCAATGTACATCCCAAACAATTAATATATATACCTGTAAAATCTTCGCCATTGCTTTATTTTTGGGGATGTTGCAATCTGGTGTTTTATGAATTTGTATCTTTAATGGTAATTTCAGGGCAAAATTTGCAATTCTTCTCCTTTCAATAAAGTTGCAGATATTACCGATGAAGCCAACGTTAATGCTACTGGCGATATGATCCTTGTTAACAATAATAAAATTACTAATGTTTGTTCTGTCCATCCCTAGCATCAAGGAAGTAAATTCCACCAGATCCAATGTTCACAGCTTCTATCAAAGTATCATATGTAATCCTTTGTTGTTGATTCAATTGTAGAAAATATGTATTAACTATTTCGACTTTGTTTTGAACTGTTGTTCTCTTTGTAACTGTTGTTCTTTTTTATAAAGTCATAAAGGAAATGAATATCATTTATTTATTTACTGTCAAATATTAATGGCGGCTCATAAATTTTTGTTGAAAGATATATTAAGCTACATAAAAAACTATATCTTGATAATAAACTAAAAAAAAATAAAATAAAAGACAGACCAAACAATTATTGAAATATAATACTGGGGGTCTGTTAATATTCGTTAAATTTAAGGTTTTATTTTATTCCATTTTATTATATTTCATTCTATTTTAGTCTATTTTATTATATTTTAATTTTATTTAATTTTGTTTTATTTGACTCTATTTTATTTTATTCTGTTATTTTTTACTTTATTTTATTTTATTTGGTATTATTTTATTTTATTTTTAAATTTTATTTATTTTTTTCATTTTACCGTATTGTATTCTACTGCATTCCATTTTATTCTATTTTACTCTATTTTATTGTATTTTAATGTATTTTATGCTATTTGACACATATTTTAATTTATCGCTGAATTTAAAATCTACCTTACAATATATATATGCTGTCAAGTCATCTTTGAGAAAAGGTAACATTTCAACGTTGTCGTCTGTTCAGCTCTTTGCGTTGCTTTTTCTTTTGTAAAATAAAATTGTTGTCGATTTACAAGGTGAACAGCTAAATTAATTACAGTATGATGCCGTTTGAGTATGGAAAATAAAGAGAGTCTCCAAACCACCTCATTGACATATCTTCTCTCCTGATATGTTGAAACTTCATCATTATTATTTGGTGCCGCTATACCAAATACTTACAGCAATGCCGTCATGTGAATGTAATGATACAGACATTAAAGAGTTATTAAAACCATAAGATGACAGCCGCCTTTATTACAGGAATTCATTAATAAAGTACAAAATACTTTATGTCTAAATCAGAGTTATTGCTAAACGGATAAAGAAATCTTTTATTTTGACAAATGACATTAAATATTTTTGTATAATATAAAAATAACCTATCAATATCTATAAGATCCTATTTTTTTACTTATATACCTAATTCTAGATTAAAAATTGAAATTAGTTTAATGAAAAAAGTACAACATTAAATTTAATTAAATTTTAATTTAAAGAATACTGTAATCCATACTACTCATCTTACAATATGGTATAACCATTAAATATATCTATAGATATAGCTGGCGTAAATAATAAAGAAGTAGAGTTGTTAGAAACACTTATGAATATTATCGGTATAACGTAAAACAATAATTATAAAAATTTACTAATTGAGAATAATAATATTACTAAAAACAATATTTAATAAATAAAACGAAACCTACAACAAATTTGATCAAATATCTATATTTTTTTCTTTCTACACGTAATTTGACAGGTTGCATCAAAATAAGGAATCTTTAAAATAAAAGTTCTCTGGTCAAAGGCGGCGCGCGGCGTTTATTTTATTAAAGCACAGTTATGAAGGGGACAAAACTGTGCATGCTTTTACGTGGTGTACATGGAAATAAAGGTGGTTTTATTGAAGGATGACCTAAAATACGTCTTCAATTTATTTTGTTAAACATAGCGTCATTTATTAGTCATAGTATGGCGCCATTTATAAGGTATATTGCGATTTAAAATTACAGAAAAACATTTGCACAATTTTTTGATTATTATCTTTTACACAAATTTCCTCCTGATAATAAAAAACACAATTAAAAAAGACTTATTATTTAATTTGGTGAAGTGGTTCTGAAATGAGGCACGAACAAATATTTCGGCGATTCATTTTTATTATTAGAGATATTATAGAGAGATATTATATTCAATATTATCATATTAATACTTTATATATATATATATATATATATATATATATATATATATTATATATATATATATATATATATATATATATATATATATATATAAAGTAGTTATACAGATAACGACATTATTTTGTTGACCATAGGAATTACGATTTATTGCAATCCCATCTTTAGAGTATATGTATTATAATGCTTTAAAACCAATTTTTTGGTTATTTTTTAGCCTTAATAGCAATACAAATAAAAAAGTAAGTAAATAAGTAATATGCTTTATTGTCACTAAAAATTGTACAAATTTTATGGACAAAGCTTATAACAATAAGACAAGAAAAAAGAAAAAAAAATCAGAATAAGAATCGTTTGTACTTTTAAATAAAAAAAAACAATAACATTCTTCCAAACTTAAACATAAAAAAATACTACCGAATTAAGAACCTGCAAACTTCTTAAAATGTACCTAACAAAAAATAAAAATTAGGAAAGCAGATTAATGAATTAAGGGCTCAAATATTCCACCTCCTTGTGCTAAATAGTAACCAAATCTGTCTTACAGATTTCTCCTAATTTTTTGTAGTAGGACTGGTGTAATGCTTACAGACAAATAAAGTATTTTTGCCCTTAATTCAAGTAGGTTTGTGGCCCTTTCAAACTGATGCCTATAAATGTTTTCTTTGAGAAAATCCCAAAAAAAGAAATCGTTAGGCGCTAAGTCACAGGATTTAGCGGGCCATTAAATTGTACCACGTGTACTTATCAGTGAGCCGAACACCCATCCTGTTGGAAATAAACCTCCTGAGAATTAACTGCCGGAATAATCTAATTCTGTAAGAGTTGTAAATATTTGGGCCCGTTTAGGTTTCCATCGATAAAAAATGGACCGACAATATGGTCGCCTAATATCCTAGTCCAAACATTTAACTTTTGCGGATGCTGCATTCGCACTGCAATACTTAGCTTATTTTTCCGAGAATAATACCTTGCAACAAGTTATCTTCTGGAAACAGTTCTTGTGTTGGTTGTATCTTAAAACAGTGATACCTAATCCTTTTGAGAACTCGCTGGACAGTTTGAGCATTCACGTTAACTTCCCTAGCAATTTGTACACTATTGCAGGGTTCACTAGCTTCCACAAAAGCACAAATATCAATATCCCTATCTTGACGCTCCTCATCGACAGGTCTAACACGTGGTTCATTACCTTCATGACACTTTTTACAACTGTTTACACATCCCGAAGTTTGAAAATGTTTAATGGTATTTTTAACTGGTAACACTTCGTGAGGGTCTATTTTCGATGGCAACAATAAATAAATCAGTTACTTCGCGTATCGAATGACCCTGAAATTACCATGTTACAAGTTACACTTTTTCTTAAACGGTATACAACGTAATAGGTGTTTTATTAATTATTTGTTTATTCTTTCAAAACTTTGTTTGAAATTTTTAATGTCAATGTGACAATTACGACAATTCGTGCCTACTGTGAAACGAATATAGAGGTGGAAACGTGTAACATGTCACAGCGATTGCCATTGTGTTGTATGGTCAATAAAACAATGTCGTGATCTGTATAAGTAGTTATTTATTATTGACTGACACGTTATGTAAACTAAAGTTTTATTTTGAGGTTGCAGTCATTAATAGGGCAGGATAAATAAAACTCTTTGTTCTTTTATCTAGCTTTCGCAAAATTTATTTGCTTCTTCAGGATATGCTAAAATATGGTTATATTTATTTTATCAGTAAAGACAATGAAATTAAAATTAAAAAACATTGTATAAAACAAGTACAAAAACTTACAACATGAGGTTAATCCATTAAATTTTGAAATTCACAAAACAATAAACTTATTTAAAGTATATAATATGTAATTACAATATTTTAATTTTATTTAATTAATATTTTAACGTTTGATTTATGTCAGAAAGACACTCGTTTCTGTTTATTATATTCTTCGTTGTTGATAACTAGTTTTCGATTGTTTTATAGTACGCAGCTATATAACAATCGAAAACTATAATAGTTTATGCAAAGTATTATAAACCAAAATTTTCATTTTGGTTTATAATACTTTTCACGTTTTCCTAATTGCCGAAAACATTAGTCAGCTCCCATTTAATGTATTATAGCTCGTATTTTAGAGTTGTCTCGTTTGGAAATTGATTCAAAAGTGTTGAACCTGAATACAACCGAATTAGCAGCTGTAATTTCTATTTCGATATTTAATTAATACTTGCAATTATTTCAGCACTGTCATAAGTAGGTAGAATGAATAATTCTGGTACTGAAATGAGTGTTCAAATGGATCGTAAATGTGGTTGGTAACCAACAAATTCGTCTATTTCATCATTTACTGATTAAAAATAAATTAAAAAGTAAAGTAATATATAAAATTCCATTAACTTTTTTCACAAAATTTTGTTATAATATGATGATGACGAGTTTAATTTTAATATTTAAATGAAATTTAAAAAAAAAAATTTAATAACCTGAAAATCAATTTGAATTTATGCAGGACACATCAACAAAAGACGCAATTTTCATTATAAAGCAGCTAATACCAATAAAAAACTAGCAACTCAATCGAGCTACACTGACAGCACAATTTTAAAATATTTTTATATTTTGTCGTGATTTACTATTTGCAAATTAATAAACGTTAATATTAAACAATTTATATAATTTATTTATATGGGATTAAGCCACAATTAATTGTAATGAAAATAACATTTTTTAGTCATGTTTGATGTTTTGATTTCCTCCCCGGAAATCGTTCTTTAAAAATTATTTTCAAAAATTCTGCGAAAATGTTAACCAACAAGGTGTTACAAGGTTATGTCTTTTCAAAATTAATAGTTGACTTACTTGTCCGTTATCTTGTACGCAATAGTCTGCTTTTGAATATTACTTAAAATGTTAATAAAATGTTGTTAAAATGAAGATGGGTCTATAATAATATTACCAGCCGACAAGGCAACGCAAGTGCAATTATCGACAGAAGCCCAATATTAAAGAAAAATGCAAGAATTGCTCACAAATGGACCTGACACAAAACTAAGAAAGGAATCACTGGAAAACCAGATCACTGGAAAACAAAATATACAAGAAACTGCACAAAGTGTATCCCCCGTTAAGATTGGCAAAGTGCCCTCACTCCCAGAATTCATTTTCTTTAAGTCTTATTTTTTGAATACATAAAACGTAAAAAATTAAAAAAAATTGTTCAGGTTGTAGCGGTCTCAAAAATATTATTACTAGGGATGGCGGTTTTTGACAAAACACCGGTTTTTGGTTGTACCGGTTTTTTTGCTTACGGTTTAACCTGGCGGTTATAACCGGCCAAAAAAACATGCAACAAAGAATTCTAAGCAGTGTAATACCAGGTGTATGGGTTGTCTTGATAAAAAGTTTATGTGTTCAAATTGTTTTTTTAAGATACATAATGTTACCCTAAGATAGTTGCTTGATTCATTTAAACATTAATGTGTAATATTTTTAATAATGACAAAATAAAAACCTGTGTAGTGAAGTACCTTGGTATTACCCTTGATAGGAAGTTAACATGGAACTCACACTTAGATGGTAGAGCTAAAAGAGCATATATTGCCTATGAGCAGTGTCGCCGAACGGTCGGACGCACCTGGGGCCTTACGCCCAGGGTGATCTCCTGGGTCTACTCTGCTGTCATTAGGCCAATGCTAACTTACAAAGCTATTGCTTGGGTACCAAAAGTGCTACAGGCAACATAGATTAACAAACTAAACCATATTCAGCGGATGGCTTGCATAAATATAACAGGTGCCATGAAAACAACAACAACTGCTACAATGGAGTTGATCATTGGCATCGCGCCTCTAGATATATATGTCAAAGAGGTGGCGCTAGTGACAATGATGCGACTGCGCTCAGCTGGTGCAAACCTTGATGTAGGAATGGGACAATTGAGAACTCGTTTCTGGCGAGGAGACCTGGATGCGGTACCACTGCTACAGGCAGGCTGCGACTCAATTGAACCAAAGTTTGTCTTTAACAAACCCTACAAAATGGAAACAAGACAGTATATGGAGACAAACGTGGCAAATGCCTATTGCATATACACCGATGGCTCCAAAATGAAAGAAGGCTCAGGATGCGGGATATACTCCAGATCACTGAACCTAAGAATAAAGTAGGATAGGCGCAAAAATGCCAGCGTAGTTCAGACAGAACTGACTTGTATCTCCATAGCCGCAAAAGCGATAACCCAAAAAGGTATAGCAGGGAAAACCATAATGATCTGCACAGATAGCATATAAGTGTTACTAACCTTGAATAGACCACGTGTCACATCAGGTTTAGTAATGAAGTGTCACGAGTCACTAACTCAAGCTTCGGGTGGTAATACCATCATCCTGAGTTGGGTTAAAGGACACAATAGGAATATTGTCTCACCAACCGCGGAAATTGTCAAATGTCACTCTTATACGCAAACCGTAAAAAGATGGGAAGAAGGGCAAGGATGTATACTTTCTAGGGTAACACTAAGGAACCTTAAAGAGTTACCATCAAAGAAGTACTTCTTCTTGACTTGTCCACCTTCCTAGAAATGGCAGGATAGACAATGAGCTAAGGGTGACAGCTCTTTGGGAGGATGCACAATGGGTCAATTGTGGCCTAAGTGAAACTTAATTCGCCCTCCCTACTCTACAGATACAGATAAAAACCTGTGTATCAACTTTAATACACCTAGGCTATCTAGTTTGTAATCAGTATTTTCGTGCCGTGTGAACCGTGTGTATCAAATTTAAACAGAGCCTATTTGTCCCTTAGAATCATAAAATATGGTAATATTTTAAATCCCTATTATATAGTATAATATTTTCAGCCGTAACAACAAAAAAATATATCGCTGGGAGTCAAAGTGTTAAATTATCACTCAAACTATAACGTAAATATCAATAAAGGAATAATTAAATCATTATATGATAGTGCATGAAATACCTGCTCTGGTGAAAATACGTTTCAATAACAACAAAAAAAATACTAATAAAGATTTTGACAAAAAATAATTATCCATTTTCATTTATAAACAAGGCATTTCACAATATTAAAGAAAGGTAACAATAAAACACTACAGGCAATAGCATATGTTAAGGGCTTATCAGAAAAATTAAAAAGGATAGGAAATAAGTGCAGCATCACAACATTCAAAACATCCAACATACTGAGATCTATCCTGTCGAAAACCGCTACCAAACAATAGCATACAAGAAAGATAAAAAAACGGCGTTTATAAAGTTATCTGTGAATGCAACAAATTCTATGTGGGAAAAACCGCAAGATCACTAAAGGTCGTGGCATATTATCGTGCACGTTGCGTTTCCAGCACATAGCGTTTAGTTTCCGAAAAATATAATTTAAATGGTTTTAAATATGAATTACGCACACTGTCCGGGACATAGGTCGTAACCGGTTAGTAAGGATAATGTGCATTAGATGTCCGTCGTTCTCCCCTTGTTGTTTATTTAGGAACTTGTTTGATTTTGATATAGAGTATTTAAACAAATAATTTTCGAGGCTATTTTGTCATTTATGCATGTGTTTTTATTGCTTTGTGACAATCAATCACGGAAGTGATAAACAAGTATAACTTTTGTACGGAAGTGATACCTCTTCTTTTTAAAAATACTTTTTGGTTTGATATGTATGGCTTCGTTAAATGTAGTATTTTGTTTTTTAACTGAAGGTGAAATTAAATTTAAAACATTTAAACTGAATCCTATTCATTCTAAAATAATTGTTAAACCTATTAATTATTATTAAATTCCTATTAAAAGCAGCCTCGAAAATTATTTTTTTTAAATACTCTGTATCAAAATCAAACAAAGACCTAAATAAACAACAAGGGGAAAACGACGGGTATCTAATTAACATTATCCTTACAAACCGGTTACGACTCGTTACGCAGCCGTCGGCATCAGTAAAATATTGTGTTCGAATATACTGAACAAGTGTCTGAAACGCAATGTTCCGGACAGTGTGCGTTGTTCATATTTAAAACCATTTAAATTATATTTTTCGGAAACGATATGTGCTGGAAACGCAACGTGCACGATAATATGCCACGACCTTAAGAGTTAGGATAAAAGAGCATGATATATACATCAAGAAAAGAGACTTCGACACATTTCAGATATGGGAACATTCTTGGGATAACGAGCACAGAGTACAATGGAAAGATGCATCAATAATCATGAAAGAAACAGACATTAAAAAAATAAAAGTCAAACAAGCAACTCTCATACTACTTAATGAAGAAAAATGTATAGCAGACCCATCGGCGGAAAGTAGCAGATTTTGATTGCCAATACTAAAAGAAAAAGTCAACAACAATAATATACCAACAATAGACAAATAATAGAATGGTCAGACACATATCATCTACAATTTATATACATTACATATGCAACATACAATACACAAACAAACAAACAATACAAAAAAACACACAAAAACACCCAAAACAATCAAAATTTGATAACCTAAGTGTAAAAACAACGCTCTAAATTTTTTTCAATTTAAACCAAAACCAGGGTATTGCCCCAAGTTTAAGGCTAAGTAAATCAACCGGCAATTTTGAAAAAACATACCTACTAACACCTTGTTGGTTATTATATTTCCGCAGAATTTTCAAAATAATATTTTTAAAATGATTTCAGGAGTGAAAATCGAAACTTATTTAAAATCGAAACTTAAAAATTTGATTTTCATTACAATTAAATACGGCTTAATCCCATATAAACATATTATTTAACTCAACAATGCCACAAGAAAAAAGTTTCAGAACCTTATTAAACAATTTGCTTAATAAATTCTCATAAAATATTTAAAACAATCTAACAGTTTAAACAATAAATACTAAAATGCAAGGACAAGTAGAGGATTGAATTGCAATGTGCCACGTTTAAAAAAGATCAAAGCATCGTATCCAGTAGGCACGTGACGTATTCTTTTTACGTATCACTTCAGAGCAGCCAGGATTTCTTTAGAAATTCCTGGATGTCTGTCTACCACAAACAACATCTTTATTTTCATATAGACAACAGGAGTCTCTTTCACTGAAGCATTTCTTAATACTCGTAAAGAATGTCAGAAGTTATCCAATAAAAATGCAAATGCAGCGGTCGCATTTACAGTGTCAGAAAGCAGGGAAATTTATTTAAGTTATGAACATAGATGCACTGCCAAGAATTTAGCTGAATCTGAATTGAGAAAGACAAAGGGCATTTGTGACTCGGAATAAACTCGAGTTGCAATCTTAAACGTTGTCCCGGGAAATAGTTTTATGTTAACCGACATAAAAATGATATATAGCATTTTGATCCAGTCTTCTTTAAACTAAAATATCAACGAAACTAAGACATAATGGAAGGTATTACAAGGAACACCAAAATTTCAATAGAAAATATTCATGAACACTGTTGGGATTATGTAATAGGAATTCTAAAGTAAATCCGTAAAAATTGGACCAGAAGATCGTACTTTTATGAATTCCCTGGAGCAAAAATTATCAAATTATATCTTTATATATAAAAATCTCGTGGCACGATATTTGTCTAAGATAATATTTAAAAACCACTGAACCGATTGGAATAAAATTTGATTAACGTGTATTATTTGTTATTCCAAGTTAGGATATAGGACATTTTTCATTTCGATGAATGGACAATATTTTTTTAATTGTAAATTTATAATGTTTTATACGATTTCATCTCAACAGTTTTAGTCCATTTGATCCATGTAGTTATAAAATATCATAAAATGACGTTTAACAAACATCAACTCCCAGAAGCAGTGTTGTTTAAGAATAGCTCAAATATTTCATGAAAGGCATCCTAACAAAAATGTAAGTTACGGGTACGTCCGCGATTTAGTAGAAAAGTTTAAAGAAACTCGATTTGTATAAAATAAAAAAGGAATGCCCCAAGATTACTGAATGAAGCATCCCAAATTGAGGTCCTTGGAAATTTTGCAATAGAGCGTACTGCATCAACACGTCAAGTATCTGTAATGACAGGACTTTCACAAAGGTCGGTTAGAAAGGTGTTAAAATTACATAAATTCACCTGTAAAAAACACAAATTCTGCAAGAACTACGCGATGATGATCCAGACCGACGAATTGAGTTTTGTGAAATCATGACTGAAAGAATTCGCGTTGAACCGAGAATATTAAAAAAAATGTACTTTTATCCTGAATGGTAATGTAAATAAACAAAACTGTTGGTACTGTGATGCGAACCCGCATCGATTTAGAGAAGGTCACACTCAATATCCTGAAAAACTGAATGTTTGGGCAGGAATATTAGACGATGCTATAATTGGACACTTGTTTGTGGCGTACAAAACCGAATCTATATAAAAAGTTACAAAATGTACCACATATAAATCAGACGTATACCCGAAAAGAAAAGTACTATACGGTGATAGTCTGGGAATGGCTCGCGGCTAGACAAAACAGTGGAAATGGTCGTGCGGTCCACAAAACAAAATAAATCCGAAGTTATATCAGGGGCGCCAAGTAAATTGGCCCACAGCATTCCCTATGTTACTATTCAATAAACCAACAACTTACCAATAGGTTTACTACTAAAATGTTAAGTATAGTATACAACCTGAATACATAAAAAATAAATGAAATTGTATTCTGTTGGCTTTTAAATGCATCTCTCATCAAAATATATATATTGTCTTTTGTTCAGATTTGCTGTCATCTATCCATACAATCAATAAAATTTTCACAGTCCACCTATTAATTCAAAACATTCATCGCATATACCAAAATCTCTCTTTTACGATGTAACAGTCTCCTTCTCTTATGTCTACCTTCTCATACTGCAATTACTGGTAATGAAACAGCAGTTCATTATTTCAAACAAGCTAACAACCATAGTACTGGAGTCACCACAATTCAACTAGCTAACGATCTCAAACTCGTTTTCAAAAAGTCATTCGAGAATATTTGGCAAAACTTATGGCAAAAGAGTAAAACAACTTTTCATCATGAGCTCCAACTGTTTATTGATAATATTTTTCTGGACTTACTAACTAGAAGAAACGTATCGAGTATTAGAATAGTCTGAATCAGCCACACCAAACTTACCCATGGTTTCTTGATGTCCTTAGGAACTCGTTCAACTTGCCACCATTGTAACATCTACCTGCCTGTAAAACACATTATCACCGACTACAAAGAACCTCACCAACCTGTGTAAAGCACTGGACTTAAAACATATTCTTAAGAAAATGCTAAACAACCCTACACAGATCACGAAAACTATACAGTTTCTAAAAACTGCTCACCTCTACCACAAAATTTAACCTAATAGACATTAGTTAAAGTTATATAATTATTATTTATTTTCCGAAAATTATACAGTTTCTAAAAACCGCTGTTGGATTGTTGAAAAAAAAAGCTGGAGAAATGGAACGAGAGCGGAAAATAGTGGTTTATCTGTTTGCAGTTGAATAGAATAAAAAAAAATGGGGCCAGGGATGATAAAAAGCTTGAAGGTAATAGAAAAGTAATAGTATTTATAATTAGAAAAAATAATTATAAATTCGAAAAAAAAACGGGTGTGGCAGTCCAGTGGGACTGCCGGTAGAAGTTATACTTCTATACACGCGTTCGCCGTTAAAAATTTATGTAGGAGTCAATCTGCACAATCATTACATATGTAATGCTATAGGTAAGAGAGAGCAGAAAGAGAAAAAGAATTAGTTATATAGGTATATGGTGCATCGTTTGCTGTATATAAACATTTGATCTGTAATAGGAGTATAGTAAATGAAGGATTGTATCAATCTTTTTATGGAAATATATATTTTTATTTTTATATATGTATAAAAGGAGTTGAATGCAAAAAAAAAATTACGCATACTCTGCAGTAAAATTCATTGTTTATTTTGTTATTAATATAAAAATTAGAATACAATAAATACACTGCAACATAATTCAATATAATAATACAATATAAATTAAATTTTAATATTCATAAGTATTTAAAACTGCCAATATACATAAACTTACTTTACGAAGATAAAAATAAAAAACCAACAACTCGGAGTATGTTGTAAATTTTCATTTTATTTTAAAATTTATGTTTTTTGCGTATATCACATATATTTAATAAGATTAACGTGAGGTTTTTAAATATTTCAAAAATAAAAAAGGAAATTCATAATTGGGATTCGAACTCACAACCACCAGCGTATGAACCAAACACGTAAAGGATTTGCCAATTAGACATGACACTAACGGCTTTTAAAATTGACAGTTCACGGTAAAACAGTGATTATTTTAAAATACAAAAGCCTAAAATAATTATAAACGTTTAATTTTAAATAATACAAAACATATCACATAAATAATAATATTAATAAATATTATATTATATTATATTATATTATATTATATTATATTATATTATATTATATTATATTATATTATATTATATTATATTATATTATATTATATTATATTATATTATATTATATTATATTATATTATATTATATTATATTATATTATATTATATTATATTATATTATATTATATTATATTATATTATATTATATTATATTATATTATAATATATTACATACGTATATATAATATATTATAATATTAAATATATATACAAAAGGAACATTTTTATTCTCGAGAGAGGAAGAGAGAGAAAATTTATCTTCTGTCTCTCTCTTACTCATTATCTTACATATGTAATGGTTTCACAGATTCACTCTCATGCAAATTTCCAACGCCGACCGTGCGTATAGAAGTATAACTTGGAAAATATTATGTACCTTAGTATAACATTCTCAAGAAAACAGGGAAGTGAAGATTAAATCTATGCTTGTCTGACAACTGGAAGTAAATATTTTCATGCACAGAAAAATTTAGTCAATACTAAATTAATCTTTACGAAATTGAAAGTAAATATGTATATGTAAATTATTCCAATCATTATAAGACCTCTCTCTTTGAAAACGGGGATATAAATACGAAAAAAGATGGCCAAAGAACACTAAAGATATAGAAAGTCCTAATATGGAAGCAATAATATAAGGAATATGTTAAAAAATAAATATAGGAAAGTTAAATTTTATTGAAAGAATAAAAAGAAGTAAGCTAAAATAAATATTCAAATGAAAAAGTATTGATTTTTCTTTTATAATCCATTAAAATTTATGCGATACAATTTAATGGCGGTTAAATCAGAGGTATTTTATTATCCATAAACGTCATGTAGTCGTGTATCAGTAGAATTAGTACATAAATGAAACTCTGAGAATAAATTTAGGAAAAAAGTACTTAATATATAATATTAAAGCTAGAAGGGATGTCACAAGTTATTAATTTTTATTCCCGTGTTCTTTTTTGGTCCTAAACTTTTCTAAGATATTTAATATTATAGTCGTATAGGCATAGTTTCACGGGTAAACTCATATTTCTTATAGAAGTTTCGCCTTCGAAGAGAAAATTTAATGTCATATTATTTCTTTCAAGAACATAAAATAATAATACGGGGGATAAATCAAGAGGATGTAACGAGCAAGCTAATGCGAAGCTGAAGACTAGATTATTAAAAAACGTACTTTGTAAATAGCTTAATTACCATTTTAAAGGTAATAAACCACAATTGAAGATTAAAGTATGCTTATTGACGTTTCAATTTACACTTCGGAAATCATTCTCAAAATAAAATAGCTTCATTTTTTTTTTAATTTTTACCTTATATTGTTTTAAAGTTATTTTCTTGTGGCATTTTAATAAAATTTACTATTTTTATTGAAAATAAGCCACAAATAAGACGTTTCGATTTTCACCTCGTAAATCGTTCGAGTATTCGAATTGACAATCCAAACGTCAAGTAAACTTATTTTAAAGTAGAAGTGTGGCTTGTTCACAAACAAAATAGTAAATTCGATTCTATACCAATTATAATCAATAACAATTATTTTTCTTTTTCTGTTTCCTCTTTATAAGCAATTCTGCTTGTTCATTACCGGATTAATATCTGTATGGAAGGTTGTTAGACCGTCTTTTGCGCGGTGGTCCGATACTTCTTCTGCGATTGGTGACTTATCTCTTGCTATTTTGACGACACGGGTTTCCCCCATTCTGCTTATGCGGTTATTCCATTCTTTTTTCTATTTAGGTCCATTTGTTTATACACTGTATACATTTTCTTCTATTGACTTCACTTCTCTTTCGATCCCTCAGCGTATTTCCTGTAATTCTTCTTAGTACTCTCATCTCTGCCGTTTCCAGTAACCATTGTGTTGTGATGTGTCGGGTCTTATTTCTGAGGCATATGTCATTATTGGTCTTTCACTGGCTTTATAAATTCTTGACTTCATCTGTGTTAATGTGTCTGTTTCGCCATATAGTGTTCTTAAGGCATCTATTATATATTCAGAGATTCTACCGTATTCACTGCCTTCCCTCGCTCAACCGTTTCCATCTCTCTCTGTTGTCCCATTCTCCATTGTTTAGGCCTCTCTTACTCATGGCGTCGTCTACTTCGTTCTTCTAGGATTTTCGGGGTCGTCCTCTTTTCCTTCTTCCTATGGGGCTCCATTCGGTTATTCTCTTTATCCATTTGCTGTCGCTAGTTCTTCTTACATGTCCATACCACTTTAGTCTTTTTTGTTCTATATATGTTAGTATGTCTGTTTCTATTGATGTTATTTGCTTTATTTCGTCATTACTTCTCCTATCCATTCTTGTTACTCTGCAGCATCTTCGCAGGCATTTTATCTCTGTTGCTACTATCTTAGTGCTGTTTTTCTTGTTTATAATCCAATTTTTAGCCCCATATGTCATAATACTTCGCACTAATGTTTTATAAATCTATGTTTTTGTCTTCATATTGAGGTGTCTATCCCACCATACTGAGTTAAGTTGTCGGTTTGCTGTTCTTTTTTGTTCTAATCTTTGTGTAATTTCTTCCTCTGTTGTTGCCTTTTTCGTGATTATAAACCCCAAGTATTCTTAGCCCAAGTAGTAGATCTTCTATGTCTTCTTCAGTTGTAGATAGGTACTCTGTTTTCGCGAGGTTAATATCTAGGCCAGCCTTGGTATATTCTTCTTGTAGTTTCTTCGTCATGTAGCTGAGGTCGTCTTGGTCTTGTGCAATCACTACTTGATCGTCTGCAAAGCTTAACGTATATAGGTAACATATATTATATATAACATATATTGTGTTATCTTTTTTAATTATTATGTAGTCTATTATCGATTTCAGCTTTCGTGTTTCTTGTGTCCATGTATATTTATGAATATTTTTTTGTCTGAAGAATCCGTTGGTGATTTTTAGGTTGTTTAGTTCGCATAATTCAATCAGACGTTCTCCGTTATCGTTTTGTTCATCCTCGTTTTCTTTCCTTCCGGTTCTGCCGTTAAGGTCTCCTATTATAATTATCTCCACGTTCTTTTTAATTAGCTCTATTTGATGTTAAAGTTGTTCCATGAAATGTTCTTTTTTACCCTCGGGAAATTGTCTGTTAGTGCATATACTGCGAGTATCACTGTCTCTTTACCGTATATATCTATATGCATTTTAATTATTCTCTAGTTGATTGGTTCCCATGTTCTAACCCTGTTCTTCCACTTATTTTTGATTAGTATTTCCACTCCTTCCACTTCTGCCTTTGCTCTACATTTTTCATTAACTCTATCCTAACTACTAACCTTAAAGACTGGGTCTTCCGAACTCTTTGCAGCATTGCCCGCCCCCCGTATCCGATGGGGCTCCCCCAGAGGTGTGGATTTCCACCCGGGGATGTGTTTCCGTATTTGGCTTTTTCATCTTGCGATTTTCGTTCTTCTTACCCTTATGTTTTTCTGTGTGTTAGGTACTTGTTGCTACTTGTAAACACCACAACCCCCGTTTGGAGGACCTTTCCTTCAGCCGCCCAGTCTGGATCAGACGCTCTTGGTTCTTCTGCCCTCTCGACCATTGTGACTTTTGCAGCCATCCTCTGCTCTCGAGACCGTTGACCGGTTTTCACCTGTACCCTAGGCAGGGACCCTCACAGGGTGCTATCAGCCGGGTCAGCCGAACCCTGTTTTTTTTTTAAGTGTTACTCCTTTATTCCTCCTCTTTTATCCGGGCTTGGGACCGGCTGCATCGGTTATAGAGCTACTCTATTCACCCCATACTAATTCAGGCAGAGTAATTAAGACATCCTGCCAGTCTATTTGCTTTTTGTACTTGATCTCTCACTTCTTTGTCCAGGTCTCTATAGCTAGACAGTGTAATTCCAAGGTATTTTATTTCCATTAGTTGTTTAATACTGATGCCATCTGGTTGGTTTTTTGCTAATTACTATTGTTTTAGTTATCTGATATAAGATTGTCATATTAAAATATTTTTCTATGTTAAATCTGTGGACCAGACTTGGCAGACTATTTTCATCTTGAGCTATGAATATTGCGCCGTCTGCGTAACAGAGTATTTTTACTTCTTTGTTACCCATTCTGTATGTTCTTATTAAGTAAAGTAAGTACACATTATTGGAAAGATATATTCAAACAAAATGTTTATAAAACATATCGGTGGGAATTTAATTACGGGGGAAAGAAAATTATGAAAGAAAAGTTACTTTAAAGAATATTTAAAGGGAAAATTTAAAAAACATAAACCGGTAGTTTTAAATTTAAAAAAACAAAATACGAAATCCCTGTTAAATTTAAAAAAAGCATATGACTAAATTAACCGAAATCAGTTGTATATATTTATTATAAAATACTACCTACTACTATACTATTATCATAATATTATAATCATACTTATAATGATAGTTAACCTTGTTATCTTAAGATATTTAAACAGATGGTTAACGTGACTAAAAATATTGTACAAGAGACTCAGGAACACGTAAAATGAAAATGATACAAGTACATAATGTATGCTATAGGACGAAGCTTTAGACGAGGATGCCCTTATCAGTTCGTAAATATACCTGCTAAATTTTTTCAGTTTTTTTGCCAGCATATTTAAGCAGTTCTACATGCCATCTATTCCAGCTACTACACCGCTTTTAATTTTTTTTATTTAAACAAAAATGACCCTGCATCAACTACTGAGAGTTATTAGCAGAGGGTACAAATACAAACTACAAGTCTTTTAAATATTTCAGTACTTGGTTGAACTGGCAGCTTAGTTAGTAGGTTCTTCATGTTTGTAGTGAGTTTACTTTTTCTTCTTTCGTGGATGTATGTCTTGCATTCTAGCAGGATATGTTTAACAGTGATTAGGATCTTGAAGTTGTAGCAGAAATGAATGGGTGTTTTATTTATTAAGTAGATATGGGTAGGTATGTCCTAATCCCAGTCAAGTTATTATTACTGGTTCACTACGTTTGAGTGGGAGTGGTGAGGTGGTGCTGACAGTTTCTATAAGTTTAAGTCAAATATTTCTGGTAAATTAAGAATAAGAGGTGGGTTTTGGCGTCAGTGATAATTTCGAATAATTACATTGGATTGTTTAGAGTGAGTTTCTTGAAGATAAATTAGTTTAGAAGAGAGTTTGTTTGTTAAAAGTTTTAGTTGTTTAATATCAGCGAAGAACTCATTAAGATTCCAGTGTATAATATACGTATTAGATATTTTTAGAATTCTGCCTGCGATATCTGTTCGTCGGTCTCTTCCGTTGAAGATGTGTGAATGGAATTATTTTTTTTTCTTTAATATTGTGATTTTATTTTTTAATTTTGAGTTGTGAGAGTAGCAGTGAATAAAGCTTAGGATATCAGTTAATTTGAAAAGTTTATTTGAGTAGTTATTTGTAGTCTCAATAATACATGAGATCATTTTGGGAGGTTTAGCATGAAGAGTATTGACTAGAAAGTAGCACATTTCAGTATAGTTTAACATAAATGGGGGTGAATGTTTTTCAATTAGTCTTTTATTGAATATAGTGAAGAAATAATGTTGACATCGGAGGATTTGGTTGGTTTTTTAGGGTGTATCTTTTGTTTACGTGTGGTAGGAAGAGTAAAGATTTTTGCGTTGGTGGGTTATTTTTGTCAATATCTGGTTACTATGAGATTTGTTTTTTAATTTGGGTAGATAATTGAGTACACTTTTTTTGGTATTATTAACTTGAGATTGAAGAGTTACAGTTTTAGTAGGATTATTATATTATCTGAATTTGATGATGTTTCTTTTGGTAAGGAGGCTTGACTAGGTTCTCTATAGTTTCAGTTATGGTGTGGTTCGTTTTCATGATTTTCTTGTGTTTCAGGGTCTGTATCCTGTGTTTTAGGTATCGTATTTTGAGGGATTTCTGAGGGAACATTTCGGGAGTTAGCAATTGTTATGATGGGACAATCTGTATTCTGATGTCCAATAGTTTTTCACAGATAAGTCAATTCTAGTCAATTAGTTATCAATTGAGAGGTATAAACGACAAGTGATATTGTGGAATACATTATAAGAATCAGGAATGGAAGTATCTTGTAGGCGAGAAATACATATTTGCCTTCTGACGCTTAGAACGTGGTTTTATTCTGCTTTAGTGATATTGTTCGGAATTGTCGAGCATACGTTTGAAATTAAAAGTCGTTGTCTTAGTGTAATTAGTCTTCTTATCTCTATTTGTGACTCATTTATGTAATTTAATTTCTAGGAGTAAAGAAGCGTATCGACTGTGCTTTTGGTAGAGAGGTTGATGCATATTCTGTTGTTTAAAATTTGAGATGAAAACAATACGTTACGCGGACCAACCAGTGATCCAATTGCTACGATGTAATTGTGAATTTTGATGCCGTCGATACTTGAGAGGACTATTGCTTGATCCTGTATTGGGTGTTTGATCGTATTTACCACATTGGAATACGTGTTTTTTGTTGTATTTTAAGTACAAGTACTCATGTTGTCCAATAAACTCATTTTTATAAATTTTGTTTCCTGTGTTGCCGCAGGTTCGGTCCTGTCAATGGTCAAAGAACTGGCCTGGATCAGTTCCGAACGATTCCAAAAAAACTAGTTGTAAGTTGACCTTGATTCAATTTATATAGGTTTTTACCATGGTACAATGAATACACAAGGTATGATATTGCGCATGACATTTGACAGCTGGCCCAGGAGTGTGACGTAGTTAAGATCGCCTGAACCACCTCGAACCCATTATTACAGATTAACGTACACATTAATTTTGAAATTATGGTTAAAAAGTGATCTAATTTTTTTTTAAATGTTTTGTTTTGGTTATAATTGAATAAAAAATATATTTTCAGTAGCGTAAAACCTTTACTTCTCCTAGAGATTCAGGCGAAATATTTATTTTTGTTTTCATACATATACTAATAATATAAGTACTCTTTTTGTATGCAAATCCCTTGAAATTTAAAAATTTTCTGCAGAGGAAATACTGTGAATACGTAAATAGTAGTAGATTTGCTTATTCTGATTCACTGTCACTCACTTCTAAGCAGTTTTACTAAAATAAAAACAAAATAGAGTACAATAGAGAAAAATCTGTTTTAGAATTCAATATAGTATTTTAGATGAGTTATAATGAAATTTAGTAAAATAAAAAATATACACATTACTATAACCTACCGATTATTATATGCAAAATTTACTTATCAAACAATATAATAATATGAAAATAAGACACAAATTAGTTCAAACGCAAAACACAATAAATATCGACTTCAGACGACTTTACACCGGCAAGACAGAAAGCTTGTATAAAAACAAAAGTTCAACAATAATATCGGTTATCAATGGTGACTATTGCAAATTGCAAGTTATGAGATAATAAATATATTTTAAAGTATCTTAATACTGACTGAGTCATCTATTTTATAATAGAAAAATAATTTAGATATATGCTTATATATGTGTCTTTATACAAATGGTGTTTAGTTACTATTTATTTATACTGTATAGTATTTTTTTGTAAAACTGAAAGTTTTTATTTGCCATTGTATATCTGGTTTTGTACCTTTTTTAAAGTACGCTGTGCAATTGCTTGTTGCAATAGTGACAATGAAGATAAAATCTTTAGGTTTCATACATTTCCTAAAGATAGCGTGACCAGAAAACTGTGGATTATATCTTGTTTTAGATAGGATAATTTTAATTGTAATACTGCAAGAATTTGTTATACACATTTTAAAACTGAAGATTACCAAAGAAATCTACAACAGGAACTTTTAAATTACGTTTCTAAAAAGGGTCTAAAACTCAAACCTGAGGCAGTACCTAGCCTTTATTTGCCTAATCAACATCGGCTACCCTTTTAACCAACCAAAAGAAACGCGTACAAGGAGTCGAACACAGAGAGTCCAAAAAGTATGTTGAGCAGCTTCTTACTACTTCTAGGTCAACGACGTAACTCTAAATCTTTATTTTTATTAATTATTAGTCATGAAACCTTAAATGGTTTTTTCATATCGATTTGTTAAGTAAGAAACTAGCCTCAGCCTGCTATGCAATTTGCAATAAGAACTGTTTCGGAGGAAATCAATTTAGCATCTTCCAAAATAACATATTTTTCTTTGTTAAATCATGTTATCATTATTAAAATATACAATGTTATCATTATTATAAACAATACCAAGATAATTTTATGTGTGAATATTACAAAAATGTCATTTTAAATGTTGTGCAATATTGTGTGCCCTCACTACACTCATATTCGATGGCCAGCTAGCTCATTCGATATAAATAAAGTTAACTTTGTCATTATTTATTTTGATTTTGTGTATAGTTCAGTAGGTATATATACGTACAAATTTTGTGTACCTCCATTACCACTTTTCTGTATCTTTTTAAACATCTGAAATATCGAACTCTGGAGTATAAGTTAATTAACCTATACCTACGTGTAATAAAAGATAATTAAAATTTGTCTTATAAAGGATATCTATGTTTTATAAAGGATAAATATTATAATAACATAATTTTATCATCTCTTTATAATTACTATAATTAAATTAGCCAAATTATATAAAAAAACTTAAAATTAAAAGTCTTTCCTTTACAACTACATTCAAATGTTGCGGGAATAAGCGATCTTGACTACGTCATGCGCGAAAGCGAACTGATTTTGGAACATTATGTATCATACCTTGTGTATTCATTGTACCATGGGTTTTTACTATTTTAATATCTTAGTTATAGGTTCTTGTTAGTCACGTCAAGTTAATTCGATTAGCATCAACACTGCACTATAATTTGTTGATAGTATTTTAGAATATAAATATTTGTTTAGTATTATATGTTTAAAAATGGAAAGATAACAGAACAGTTTAAAACGTGGTATGATTATCGCTTTTAATGTTTGTGATTGTCGATTCTACTTCTTTCGGACGGACTTCTGGTACAACATCTTAGGTTCTGGTTGCTTCAGAGGTATTACTCACGAATTTTATTAATTTATTTCTATCTGTACTTTGGTGGATTCGTTTGTTAGAGCAACGATTTGGTTTTTTCCCAATGATTATTGCTCTTCTAGTTTTCTTATAGTTTTTTCTCTTTTCAATTACAATTTCTACCCGTATTTCATTGCATTTTCTTATGTCCACCTTAATATTTTACCTTATTGTCTTACAGAGTTCTGTGTAATTCTCTATATGTTGCTATTTACCTTTTTTCCATTCATTCTTTCTATTCGTTTTCCTTTTTTCTTTTAACATTATTCTGGTTTTATACAGTTGTCTATGTTCATTTTGTTGTTGCGGACCTCGAATTTCTTTAACAGTATCAAGGATTATTTCCATTTATTGAGAGTTATGTATTCTTTCATCAATTAGTTTTTGGTAATAATCTAATGTTTCTTTTAGATTGTTGATATTTATACCGCTTACTGTTGGTTTTTTGATAAATTTGATTCTTTTTAGTGTTAGATCTAAAACAATTTTTGCTTTAATTAGTCTATGGTCGCTGCCTATTTGAAATTCATTGACTACACTTACATCATTTATTGCATCAATCTTGTAGGTTAAAATGGTAAATTTAGTTCTTAGTGGTTCCATTTGGTGTTACTTCAATCCATTTTCCTTTAGAGTTTTTCTTGAAGATTGTATTTGCAATAGGAATGTTTTGGTAGCGTTCAAAATATAAACCAACTTTCTCTCCTTTCATTTCTCACACTGACTCCATACTTTCCCATGACATATTTGTTGCCATTTCTCTTTCCAACTTTGGCATTAGTCGCCAATTAAATGCGGAAAGAAGTGACTTAGATTGTTACTTAATGCTTTAGTTATGTTATTGTAGAGTTCCCCAATTTTTTCGTCAGTGTTTGTTATCGTTGGGGCGTATATTTGTATAATTTGTATATCGTAAAAAATGTTGCTTACAAAACTTTATATAAAATAGAATGTAAGTCTTGGTGAAGTGACCAACACAACAATTGATAAATCCTAAATGAAACTTAGCAGGTCACAAAAGCCAGCAAAAGGATAAAAAATAAAATAACGTAATATCACGTAATACAGACCACGAGAATACATGAAAGGAAAATACACATCTCTTCTTCTTCTTAGCCTTCTGTCGTCTATGTTTGGAGATAGGCCTCTCCCTTCCATCGGTCTCTATCCTGAGCAACATATTTTCAATTTCTTCTGGCTATTCTTTTAATATCATCAACCCATCTCATCTGTGGTCTTCCTCTTGGTCGTTTACTTTCGTAAAGTCTCCAATGTTGTATGGTAGTATTCCAACGTTGGTCTTTTTGTCTAGCAGTGTGGCCTGTGAAGCTCCATTTAATTTTGACAATTTTTGTTGCTATGTTCTGAACATCTCAGATGCGTAAAAAAGACAAGTTAAACCACGTATATTTAAAACACCACACAACGCAAGAGTCCTGTTAAAAGTAAATGGTCACAAATAACCTACCTTAAAAATCAAATTAAGAAAGACCGCGTACCTAAACCAGTTATTGTGCAATGAAAATACTATACTGAACAGTTATTGATACAATAATAAATAGATAAAAAAAAGTAGGTGGGAAAAACTCATAGCTAAATAACCCTAACAGAACTAGTCTTTCAAAGGATTAATCAGAATATTTAAAG
This sequence comes from Diabrotica undecimpunctata, assembly GCF_040954645.1. NCBI lineage: Eukaryota > Metazoa > Arthropoda > Insecta > Coleoptera > Chrysomelidae > Diabrotica > Diabrotica undecimpunctata. Next base: position 32,957,299 of record NC_092809.1, on the reverse strand, counting down.
ACAGAGATGAGTTTGATATTGTAACCTCTAACCTGCATTAACAGAGACAGCATTCGTAGGAGGTTATTCAAAAAAAAAAAGGAATTTTTTAACGATGAATGATTGTTTTGTCTTAGAATCAACTCAAGATTATTAAAATAAAAAAAAATAAAAGAATATTTTGTATAAATAGTGGACATGGATAATCTAGGTTAAGCATTAAAAATGTTGCAAAATTTTATTACTATAACAAAAATAAGACGAACATGTTTACGAATGGATAATATAACGTATTCTCAGTTATTAAAAATAATCTTAAAAATTAAAATTTTAGCAAAGACATGATAAAACAAGATAAAATGGAATGACAGAATAAAGATATGATTAACGAATTTATTTTTTTTATCTATTGAACCATATTGTGATGAATAATCTGACAAATAAGCCAAATCATCTAATTGGTGTTAAAACACAAAATATTTTAAGTAATTTTAAACCTACTTGTCTAACATAATATGTCAATGTTATTATAATAAAAATATCCTAAATATTGAAGATATACAAGCTGTTAACAGTATTTTTCTTATAAAGTTGGAAAGAAACTATTCAGAAAGTTTGAAATATTGGATCCAGAAGGAAAGTCATAACTTATTTATTTTTAGTCTCGTGATACTCTTTCCTAAAGATATTTAATATTTTCGTCATATAGCTGTAGTGTTCGAAGTTAAGTAAAATTTGTTATAGTAGTTTCTCCTTCAAAGCAAAGTGTTGTATGTATTGATATTTATTTTTAGAATATAAAGTTATAATACAAGCAAATCAATACGCAAACTCAAATTTCAAAAATAATATATATTCCATCAAGATTTTTAAAAGACCAATATAAATAGCCAAGTTTGCGAAAGTTGTTTTTACTCAACTACCTCCTTTAATCAATTTCTGCTTCGAATTTGTCAATTATTTAAAAATTTATAGTATCATTTGGTTGATATGGTAATTTAACGTGCATCCGATCACGACTTTCAATTTGGTACGTTCCTAAAGTTTTAAAACAGAATGTCCAATAAATTACCCCTTTATTGTAAAAGCTGGCTTGATCATCGCGTTCGCCAACACATGTTTGAGCGGTCGTTATACTCTCCTAAAAACGACAGTTCTCTTATAAAAGTGCTCCCTGAAGCATACGCTTTGGGCCAACTATTTTCCGGAACATTAACTCTCAAAAGAAAAATGTTTAGTAAGGGAGAAATTCTTCAAATTTTCTATAATATATGATGGTAAAGATATTATAAACTTTTGATAGAATAGTAATGGGTTCAATACAAAAACTTTTTTGAGAGTTTTGTAATTTATGTTTTGATTAAGTTAAAATTAAAAATATTTTTATAAAGTAGGTGAAAAGTATTTTGAAGTACAAAATACACTACATTAAGTTTTTATTTTATTAACCGGATCAACCGCTGAGGGTTATTAGCGGGAGGACAAAATACACTAATTATAATATACAATTAAAAAGTAAATTACAATTTTAATTGGATTGATGTTAATCAAAAATTAAAGATATATAATATTAAACCGTATTCATTTTACAAATTCCCAATCGTTAATAGAACCACGTGTAAGCCAAACAGGGTCGTACTGATGTACGACCTATGTATTATATGATTTTTAAAAATATTTACTTTTGAAACTGTTAGTGTAAGAATTTCTTGAAATTTAATCATCATATCACAATTAAACCAAACTCTAAAAAATAACACGACCAGTAAATAAGTTAACAATAACTATAACATAAATATAACACAATTAACTTAAAAATCAACACCATACAATTTGAATTTAAAATGTTGGCAAGTTTGGATCTGTAACATGAGAATCTGTCTGACTTAAGGTAATAAATTATATTTAATAGCCTCTTGACGAATGAGACGGCAAATATCAACACGTGCTCATGTTTACTGATGGGAATTTGGTAAACGAATATACTTTAAGATCTATGAAACATAAAACAAATTTATAATTTGTTAAGCATATTGATGTCATTTGGCTAGTAACTTAAATTTTTAAAATTTCAATTAGGTCCCAAAATTTGTGAAATATTGTCAGGTATTGAGTGTTTGTTTCTTTTAAACACAGTATACCTAGATGATGAGATTTCTGAACATGAATATTTTAAACATCCTAGTGAGCATAAAACCTGTTATTTTTTCACTGAAGTAAGCAATCCAATTCTATTAATGATACTTATTCTCATGAGGTTTCTCAAGAGGAGTCTTCTTCTAGTAATAATTTTATTTCAGCTGGATTTAGGTCTAGACGTTTCAGTAATTTTTTGCATATTTGGTTACTTCTTTTTTTATGCGGCTATCAGTATAGTTATGGTATATCGGTATAAATGTATAACACCTTCTGTATACATTTAAATTACTCTAATAAGGTCTTTATGTTTACATGTTCAGATGTCTTCACAGATCATAGTCTATTGGTTGCAATATCAACATATGACTCAAAATAATTCATAAGATAATGAGGCCCAAGATAGATACAAGACTACTAAAAGAAAATGATACCCAGACAAAAGCAAAAACAGAGATTATTAAGAATTTTGCGAAAATAGTAAAAGGCACTTCTTCTTGTAGTTCCTTCTCCTATCGGAGGTTGGCTATCATCACAGCTATCCGTACCTTATTGACGGCTGCTTTAAAAAGATTTACTGAGCTGCAACTATACCACTCTTAGGTTTCTTAGCTAGGAAATTCTTCGTCTTCCTATGGATCTTTTACCCTTGATTTTACCTTGCATTATGAGCCTTAATATCTCATATTTCGCACCTCTGGTAATGTGGCCTAAATATTCCAGCTTTCTTATTTTGATGTGCTTTATGACCTCGCAATCCTTTTGTAGCCTTCTTAACACTTCTGCGTTTGTAACTCGTTGGGTTCATGGTATTTCCAAAATCCCTAGAAGGCACTACTAGAAGCATACAAGAACAGTGGAACAAAATGAAGACATCTATTACCACAATTTCGCATCAATATCTAAAATCAAAAATACAAAAGAAGCAAGAATGGATGACAGATAAAATATTGCAGATGATGGAAGAGTGAAGAAAATTAAAAGGTAGAAATGACAACGAATACAAAAATTTGCTAGAGACTATAAAGGAGATATAAAGGTGACAAAGAGAGCAAAAGAAGCATTGCTGACGGAGGAATATACGAAAGTTGAAACACTGCAACGCAAACATGACAATTTTCATATGCACAAAAAATTAAAGAGGTACAGAACACCAGAAAACAACGCAATATATGCATAATTGTTTTAAAACGTTAAATGCCAGATTTTGACTACCATTAAAGATAAATTACGAAGATGAAAAGAATATATGCAATAATTCTTCAAAGATGCAGCACGAAGTCCGACTGAAATAAATAATCCCTATGGCCCAGAAATAACAAACGAAGAAGTAACTATGGCCATTAAATGGATTAAAGATGGGAAATCACCAGGAACTGATGGGGCGCATGGTACAATTTTAAAGCTATTAGAGGCACACCAAATCACAGCTCTTACGAGGCTATTTAACAACATCTACGAGACTAGTTACTTATCAAAAGACTGGCTACTATCAATATTCATTCCACTTCCTAAAAAAGCCAACGCTAGGAAACGTAAAGAACAAAGACTAATTAGTTTGATGAGCCATGTACTTAAAGTACTCCTTACTATCATTTACTCGCGCATATACACCAAATTAGAAGAACAGCTGAGTGAAGTTCGATTTGGATTCAGAGCAGGACTCGGAACGAGGGAAGCACTTTTTAGTTTGCAAGTTCTAATACAGAGAGCCAGGGATGTCAACTGTATTATGTATGCATGTTTCATTGATTTCGAGAAGGCATTTGATAAAGTCCTACATGGGAAACTTATCGGTATCCTAAAAACATCAGGACTCAATGGTAAGTATATAAGACTGATTTCAAACTTATACCTCCAACAAAAAGCAACAGTACGATTAGAAAATGAACTGTCCGAGATCTTCACAGTCGAAAAAGACAGAGTAGAGAATAGACAGAGTTGCATATTGTCACCACATATACTCTGTAAACATATTTAGAGGGGCCTTGGATGAATCAGAAGATGTGATTGTTTTAAATAGCAAACTTATAAACAACATTAGGTATGCAGACGATACAGTGTTGCTGGCAGATAGTGCGCAGGGGCTCTAAAGAATTATGGATAACGTTGTAGAAGCATGTAACAAATACGGCCTAAAACAAAATTGCAAGAGGACAAAAATAGTGATCATTAGTAAGAACACCAACATAAACGCCCAAATTACAATAGGCGATACACCGTTAGAAAGAGTGGAAAAAATATGCTATTTGGGCTGCAATATTAAGGATACTTAGGATCACAGCTACGAAATATAAACTCGTATTAAAAAAGCCAGAAGCTCTTTTAACAGCCTTAGGAAGATTCTCTGCAGCTTATGCAGCTTACGGAAGATGCCATAAAACGATTAGAGCAATTTTAAAATGTGGTGCTACCGACGTATGTTGAGGGTTTCATATATACACCACACAAGTAACATAACTATTCTCAAGAGGCTTATAAAATACAAAGAAATTATTAACACTGTAAAGAACAGAAAATTGGCTTACTTCAGCCAGACCATGCGTAATAATACTGACTCTTACAGTTGATTCTACAAGGCAAGATTGGCGGAAAGAGAGACCCTGGACGTAGACGTATATCCTGTCTGGCCAATCTTAGGAAATGGACTGGTCTAACGTCAACTGATCTATTTCGAGTTGCTGTGAATAGAAAAAGATTGGTCAATGTGTTCGCTAACATCTCTAGAAGATAGGCACATTTAGAAAAAGAAGTTCACATGCGTTTTCGAAAAAATCGACAGTCTGTTCAAACTTTAATTTTACTGTTACTTCTTTGAATAGAGTTTTTACTGGTTGTAAAAATGTTTCTACCTCATTGTAGGTTTTTGGTCTCTTTGTTTTGTTTTCTTCCTTCTTGGGCAAAACAAAAGGTTGATCCAATACTTCCTCAGCGGGGGGTTGTAACTGTATCTGAAAAGTTCCATTTGGCACTTAAAGTATCATTTTCATAGTGATGCTTTAGATATTTTCTTTTTTATTTGTAGTTTGTTTGACTACTATTTCAGAAGATGTTAACATATGTCTTTTTATAGCTGTATATACTTTTATGTTGGTATTATTATTATATGATTCTGGTATGCTGTGTGACTTAAAGAAAATATTTGGTATTGAACTAGTTGAAAAAGTAGAAGATCCATATTTAAATATTTTCTCTTTTCGAGATATTCACGCTCATTGATTGAGATAGTTGGTTAGGATTTTTTGTGTTGGTTGATTCGGAAGTACAATTTTCATTTTTATGTCCTGTGATATTATATTTAGAACAATTTAGATCATCTAAGAAGATACAGATTCTGTAAAGGATACTGTTGTGAGATATGAGAATTGAATTTGGGATAGGAGTATTAATTTTTGGGACCACAAATACTAAACGGCTAAATCTTAATATATGACTATATTCGGATTCAGGCATACCAACTTCCAAGAAAGTTATTTTAGAAACTGTCATCAGCTCCAATTTTTTGAGCTATTCTTCGATTATAGTGTTTGGAATGCTGGGACAGATATTTGTTATCACTAGTTAACTAGCAGAATTCTCCGTGTGGGGTTCGGGCTACCCAGAAGAATATCTTTACCGTTTCTCCTCCTTGTTATTAAAGGCGACTGAATAAAGCATCACTTCTACTGCACTAAACCCTTATTCTTATTCCCCGACTCCTGACCGAACATGGGCGATATAACGCTAACCTAACACATAACATAACACCATTGGCCTGAGGAAAATGCCTAGCGACTATAACCGGAGTAACCCGAGGCTGGTTCAGAAGCTAAAGCCAACAGCTCTGGCACTGGACTAGGGTGCAATAGGCCGACAATCTGTTCACCTTAAACACAGCTATCACAAGAGCTACGAACAATGTACAAACCGGACGGGCTAACGAACAAGGATGAAATCTACGAAATAAGGACTTAATGATGAGTTTGCGATTGGGAACCTGGAGTGTCCAAACTATGCTGCAGGCAGGCAAAATGCAAAGTATTGCCCAGGAATTGCATAAGTACGAAGTAGACATTCTCTCCTCCTAAAGAATATTTAAAGTACACCTAAGCGGTAAATTTCATAAAATTAAAATTAATAATATCCACGCTCCAACAGAAACAGCAGATGAACTAGTAACCGATCAATTCTACGACCAATTACAAGTATAATGTGAAAACGTGCAAAGTGGAGATGCAGTTATAGTCCTGAGTGACATAACCGCCAAGTAGGGAAAAACTAATATATGCAGAATCCTTTGGTAAGCATAATTTACATGACATAGTGGCACAGTTGGCAATGGCAAATAAACTTGGAGTATTTCTTACGTGTTATTACTAACAAATTTGATTGAATTGATCAAAATTGAACAAAATTGATCAAATATTATTATCTAAGCGATGAGCAACCTTTGTAATAAATGTTAGATCTTATAGAGCGCAAATAGCGTTTCGGATCATTTCTTGGTTATATTGAAGATAAAACAAAGAGTATCAATATTAGAAAAGAGAAAGGTGCCAAACAAAGAAAATGAAACACATATATCGCTGCTTTTCATGAATAACCACACAATCCAAAACAGTTCATTTTCTAGTTAAGCACACAGCGATATCCAAAACGGTCTCTACTACCTTGTAAATAAATCTCACATTCGTATCTCGAAAACTTGCAACGTGGTGCCACAAAATGTCATTATGTGATTGGTTGATTTTCGGCACCATCTTTCATGAACAATCGACGACTACCAGTTGCTACAAGTCCTTACAGGTAATAACATTGTTTGTTTGCAGAATAACAACACATCTTGAAATAATCCATTTAAAATTAATGAATACTTTCTGCAATAGTATATCTTTTCGTTTTGTGTGTTTGTTCACGAAAAAACTTAATCTAGTTTTAATAATTTTTTTTAAAAAAAGTGCATCATCTAGTGATATTCTGTTCTTCGTCAAAAAGTAAGTAAAATGACTTCACTTATTTGGACTTACTTGTTTATTCACGAAAACAATAATAAAATATTCACCTATTATAATGAAATGAGATGCTACTCGTTAAAAATTCGCATCCAAAACTTATGACCTTAAACATAATACAACACTATTCACAATAATTGATTCTGAATTCGGAGTTTTGTAAAGGTTTTAAAAATCATTATACTAAAATTCGATGCGTTTATTCTGTAAAATAAAAAATAGTCTTTATTAATTATTATTGGTTTGACTACATCGATTGTGCAATAAGTAAAACTATCACCTCGTCTTGATAATGTTCATCGTTTTTTGAGATTTTGATGTTGATTGATCATAATAATAAGTTGAGCATCCTTGTACTTAAGGAAATCTGATAATGAGCTCCCCATTAATTATTTAATACCTACCTAATAAAAAATTGCCATTCTACTTTAAACTTTTTAGACTAATTTTGTTTTTGACGTTGATTTATAACTATAGTGATTACCTAAGTTTAGTAAATTTTTTCAGAAGAATGTATCAAAATTTAAGTTTTTTGAATTTTTTTTACCTTACAGAAAAGTTTGTTGATTTTCTAGGCGCCTGATATAATTATTGTGTTGATAGGTTGTTACTTACTGAAAAAAAATAATTGTTTATCTTTAGGTTACGTTTTTGTCTCTTGTTTATATCACAAGCAAATAATGATTAACGCTCTACTAATGTTTATATTTAATGTGAAAGGATCTCAATTTAATAAAAAGTTATGAGAATAAATATTTTGTTTAATTTTTGACGGCCTCTCCTGAAAAATTACGTTTTTTTAAATGTGTGATTATTCATTCAAAGCAGCGATATGTTTAAAAATCATAAGAAGAAGAATCAGTACCAGCAGAAAAAAATGTTTATATCAAATAAAAAAAAAGAAGAAAATAACATCGAAAACAAATGGAATATCATCCAAACGACAATTACCAATACAGCAAAGAAAACATTAGGCGAAATCTAAAGCAAATGAAACGAGAAATGGTTTGACCAAGATTGCCAACAAGTAATGTATAGCAAAAATACACCTACGCAGAAATGTATACAAAAGCATTCTCGATTAAATAGAAGGGCATATAATGAACTAAGAAAGGATGCACGAAAAATATGTAGAAATAAAAAGAGAAATGCTAAATAGAAAAAACAACAAATTACAGACTATAATAACAGTAAAAAGACTAGAAAATATTAAAAAAAACTAAGCGATACATTCAAGTACGCATGACAAAGACAACAGTGTGTAAGAACAAAAACGGGACAATTATCATCTAGAAACAGGAACTAATGAAAAGGTGAAAGGGGCATTTTGAAAATCCCTTAAATCCAGAGAAAAAACAAAACTAAGAAGAAGAAATATTTCATCCTAATTCAAAACAACTTGTTGAGGAACCAATATTGAAAGAAACTGTATACGTCATAAAACATCTGAAAAATAAGGAAGCGCCTGGCACAGATAGAATAACTGCAGAACTGATAAACAATGGTGGACATGTACTTTAAAAGCGTATCCATAAACTAATCTGCCGCATATGGACACTGCAAGTCATCCCACAGGATTGGAAAGTAGAAATCATATTTTCTATGTACCAGGGGGAAGACGAAGGACTCTTCAAAAATTATAGGGGGATAACAGTGTTGCCTACAAGTTATTTTTAGGAATTATAATTATAAAGCCGCCTTGAATCATTTTCAGAAGAAATAAATTGGTGAATACCAATGTGGTTTCAGAAGAGAAGTTTGCAGAACATACCAATTACAACTTGTATATTGATTTTAAATAAACGTTTGATAAAATAGATAGACAAAAAATGTTAAATAAACTATCCACGTTAGGCATGCCAAAAAAGGTAGTTAAACTTATACAAATGACTTGGGAGGATTCAAAAGCCATTGTCAGAATAGATGGAAGAGGCATTTGATATTGAAAATGTAGTTAGATAAGGTGATGCCTTATCAACAACACTTTTTAATCTAACTTTGGAAGCTATTATCAGAAAACAAGATATGAACGACTGTAGTTATACATGATCCACTCAAATGTGCGGACATGCTGATGATGTTGCCATAATAAGCCGCAATAGAACGGTATTAAGTAAAAAGCTATAGATTTAAAATAAAAAGCCGCTGCATTTGGTCTAAATATAAATGAAAGAAAACTAAAATGTATTAACTAAAAGTCTTATTAAGGATTTTTAAATGTTAAGAGGGGTGTTAATACCGGAGATATTCAGAAAGAATGGGTAATATCTCATCTCTATACCCAAAAAACTCAATGCAATGAAATGTAAAAAATGTAGAACGATCAGCTTTATGAACAATGTTTGAAAAGTCTTCTTGCGAGTGATACATGAAGGTGTCTAAAAAAAAACTAGGCGATAGAATAATATTAAACCAACTGGGATTTAGAAAAGTCTTTGATACTAGAGAGGCAAAATTTACTATACAACCACTCATAGAATGGTGTCAAGATGTCTAGTTGACTTTAAGAAAGCCTTCTACAAAATACAACACAAAAGACTGGCAAACATATTATGGAACACAGAAATTATCTGACACCTTGTAATTTGTCAAACCCAATCTACTGTCTGCACCTTGGTAAATTTCACAATATCTGGATCTGTGTATAGCTGGTATAATTCAAAGTTATATCTTCGACGCATTAGATCATTTTCAGCTACGGCCCCAAAAATCTTACGAAGTATTTTTCTCTGAAAGACACTAAGGAGTCTCTCGTCGTTTTGGGATAAAGTCCATGGTTCAGCCCCATATATCAAAACTGGTCTTATTAAGGTCTTTTAAATGTGGCTGGCTTATTAAACTAGATCGCCTATTGGCTTCGGTCAGATATCGCTGTCCACCGAGACAGATTGCGTTATGTGTGTCCGATTCTTAAGGTAGACAATTTTAAAATGTTTCAGGTAGATATTTGCGGTATGGCGGACAACGCATCAACTAGAGCAGTAATAAAATAAGTTTTAGATAAGATGGAAAACGCAGGACTCATACTTTATCTATGATAAAAAAGAACCATTGCAAAATAGACCTAAATTAATGAGTGCTGAGTTTTTGGAAGATGTAGGGAGGAGGATTAAAAAACATGTGGACGACGTTTAGACGACAAATTTGTGTGAATGGAGTTAATATTGGAATAACCTAAGATAGAAATATAAGTCCAATTGTGATTAGAGAAACTTAATCTATATGGGGTTAAATTTTACCCCTAACTGGTATGGGGTCATTTTAGACCCCAAAAAAATGGTTATTAAAATTCCAGAAAAAGGAGAACACCTGGCAACGCCGCCGTCCAGCTATTCGTCTGTGGCGTTGAGTACATTACTTGAACGTAGTCGCTGCAGTTGACTTTGTACTTCGTTGAGTGTTAGACGTCGATAGGGTCAAAATTGACCCCTCCATACCTTAAAAAGGCCAATTGTAAGTGATTTAGTTTTAAATAATTATGGCTAATTCAAGTGTCAGAACGAGACCCTTGACACAACAGGAGTTAAAAGACATAGCTGAACAGATTGGTGACAGCGATTTCGACATATCTGATGCAGAGACAATTGTTAGTGAGCATGATACTGACTCTGAAGCTGGTGATCAAAGTGACACTGGCAATAATAACGATCAAATCTTAGATACCGAATCGAGTAGTGAGGATGACAGTAGTAATAACGAACAGCAAAGTTACTATTACGGGAGAAATAGAAAAAAATGGTCAAAACAAGCTCCTGCGTCGAGCCGAACTCGTGCAACAAATATCGTGTCACATGTACCAGAACCAACTGTTAGTTGATGATAAAATAATTGACCAGATTATTGAGAGAACCAACGAAAAAATAACCAGTTTGCAAACAAATTATGAAGATGACGCTTTAGGATGCAGTACAATAAACCATGTTGACAAAATTGAAATGTTAGCATTTTTTGGTTTTCTGTATTTGGCAGGCGTGTTCAAATTAAACAATGAAGATATAAATTCTCTCTTTGCAACTGATGGTACTGGTCGTGATATATTCCGTTCCGTAATGATAGCAAAAAGGTTTAGTTTTTTACTGACATCTTTGAGATTTGACAATCCGCAAACTAGAGACCAGCGTATTGTAAATGGAGACAAGCTGGCAGCAATTTCTGAAATTTTTCACCATTTTGTAAAAAACTGTCAAACTAATTATTCGTGTGGAGAATACGTAACAGTGGATGAAATGCTTGTCGGTTTCCGTGGAAAATGTAAATTCAGAATGTATATAAAGAGTAAGCCTGAAAAATACGGACTCAAAATAATGTGCCTGTGTGACGCCCGTACTCATTATCTAATTAATGCCTTTGTTTATACTGGAAAACAAGATGCAATACCTAATCCAAAAAAGCTATCCATACCAACACTAAATGTTCTTTCGCTCACTGCACCAATAGTAAATTCCAATCGCAATGTAACTGGTGACAATTGGTTTTCTTCACTTGAGCTTCTTGACGAGCTACGCCGCTGTAAACTTACTTACGTTGGTACTACGCGGAAAAATAAAAGAGATTTGCCAACGGAGTTTTACCGAATAATCAACGTCCGGTTTATTCATCTATTTTTGGATTTACTAAAGACGTGACCCTGGTGTCCTACGTACCGAAAAAAAAAACCGATCCGTTTGTCTAGTGTCCAGTCTCCATCATAACAACAAAGTATTGGAGACAGCTAAGAAACTACCGGATATAATAGACTTTTACAACATTACCAAAGTTGGGGTGGATGTACTGGACAAACTTGTGCCAACTACAAAGTAGGACGGCGTACTAGAAGATGGCCACAAGCTATTTGATTTCGGATCATGGATGTTACTGGTGTCAATGGACATGTTTTATATAACGCTGCTAATCGAGAATCTGGGTTGACACGGCAAAAATTCTTGATTGATTTAGGTAAACAGCTAATACATAATCACTTAGTTCGGCGTGCTGTTATGGTAAATATTCCCAGAGAATTGAGAGAACTTATTCATCGAGTTGGCTACATCCCGGTAGACGACCAAAACCAGGCAAGGCAAAGAGCTCCTAAACGTAAGAGATATTATATTTGCCCACGTAATCATAATAAACAATCACTTAGATGTAATAAGTGTGAAAAACATATATGCAAAAACCATTGTGTTACATCAAATTTTGTAGTAGGTGTAATATTGAGTAGTTATCACCATGTTCATACTTGTTTGTTAAATTTGTTGTATATAATTAAATATTTCTCATTTGATTTTTGATCCTTTATTTAAACATTATTTAATAAGAATTTAATACTTTTTCAAAATACACGTGTGTTTAGTCGTTATTTTTTGAGATTTTTTACTTGGAGTGGTTTTTTAAGTCAATCCCATATATTTCTTTCTAGCAGTAAGTGATATAGAATTTTTTGGTTTATGCAGTGTTATAATCATTAATATAATACTTTTTTATTATAATTTGCTTAATTTTTTGTTTATTTACATAGGTCAAATATGACCCCCCCATACCTTATATGTATTTTTTTCTTTCCATACCAGTTAAGGGTTAAGGAAAATGATACAATATTATTACCTTTCTATATATTTTATATGCTTTAGGTAACAAATCTGTAAATTTTTTGTGAATCAAACTAAAAACAAATTATTTATATTTATTTCAGTAAGCGACATCGCATCGTGTGATTACTTTCAATATCGACCCATATAAACTTTGTATCGTTACTGAAAATTTATGAAATATCGAACAATACTCCTCTTCATATCCACTCGTTCAAAATTTATAGCTCTTCTTTTTGACTAAAATATTATCCTCACCTCCAGCGAACAAACCACAATGGGATTTTTATTTATTGTTAGAAGTTGGTGACAACCGTAAATTTTTCATATGCGAAATGCGATTTAGGATATTGTTGACAATTTAAACTTGGGAAATATAAATTTCGTAAGTGAACAGAACTCATCTTTTAGAAAAGACTAATGGTAATAGAAAATCACCATTTGTTATGCATTTTGGTAAGGAATAGTCAGAGATGAATTTCTTGAGCAGAGACGTACACGAATTTCCTCCTAAGAATATCCAGGCGAGTATTATTCTGTTTATCTTGTTTTTCAAATGAGATTTTTATTTTATTTTTTAATATTCTTATATACATTAAATTCGCAAGCCAAGATAGATAAAAGCCGATATCAATTAAATCTATAACAGAAGTGATATAAAAAAACGGGTGTAGCAGTCCAGTGGGACTGCCGGTAGAAGTTCTATACACGCGTTCACCGTTAAAAATTTATATAGGAGTCAATCTGCACAATTATTACATATGTAATGCTATAGGTAAGAGAGAGCAGAAAGAGAAAAAGAATTAGTTATATAGGTATATGGTGCATCGTTTGCCCTATATAAACATTTGACCTGTAATAGAAGTATAGTAAATGAAGGATTGTATCAATATTTGAATGAAAATATATATTTTTATTTTTATATATGTATAAAAGGAGTTGAATGCAAAAAAAAAATTTACACATACTCTGCAGTAAAATTCATTGTTGATTTTGTTAATATTATAAAAATTACAATACAATAAATACACTGCAACATAATTCAATATATTAATACAACATAAATTAAAATGTAATATTCATAAGTAATAAAACTGCCAATATACATAACTTACTTTACGAAGATAAAAATAAAAAACCAACAACTCGGATTATGTTGTAAATTTCCATTTTATTTTAAAATTTATGTTTTTTGCGCAAAATACATATATTTAATAAGATTAACGTGAGGCTTTTAAAAATTTCAAAAATAAAAAAAAGGAAATTCATAATTGGGATTCGAACTCACAACCACCAGCGTATGAACCAAACACGTAAAGGATTTGCCAATTAGACATGACACTAACGGATTTCAAAATTGACAGTTCTCGGTAAAACAGTGATTATTTTGAAATACAAAAGCCTAAAATAATTATAAACGTTAAAAATTTAAAATAATACAAAACATATCACATAAATAATAATATTAATACATATTATATTATATATAATATTATATATATATATATATATATATATATATATATATATATATATACAATATTATATATAATATAATATAATATTAAATATATATACAAAAGGAACATTTTTATTCTCGAGAGAGGAAGAGAGAGAAAATATATCTTCTGCCTCTCTCTTACTCATTATCTTACATATGTAATGGTTTCACAGATTCACTCTCATGCAAATTTCCAACGCCGGCCGTGTGTATAGAAGTATAACTTCAATAATAGGATAATATTGATTGATATAAGGTTGAATGCTCGAATAAATAAACTTTGATCAAATAAAAAGGCAGATGTCGAGCACAGTTTACTAATTAAATCTTGACCAAGTATTTTCGCTTCCTAGAGCATCTTTAGTGGCATCTAAAATAAGCCAAGAAACGTTTTTTAACTGAAGAAAATTAATCAACTTCGATAAAAAACTCGAAGTTTAAGGTTGATAAAAGTTTTTATGTGATATAACGTTTTACACTTACTTCGTCCAGTTTGGCCCATCCAACAAACTGTTGAGAATGTCATAAACATAAATGTGTACATTACACTACACTACATTAGAACAAACTGTTTAAAATTAAAAAAAAAGTGAAGCTCTATTATGGTTGGCAACAGGCTTCTGGTCTTAACGGAAATGTTAAGGTGACATGTGACGTATGACAGCTTGGATGGATAGTCACAATCATGGTGATGTGATCTGCATATTTAAAAATTCTATGAAACTATGCATTAACCAAAGGTCCAACTGACACTACTAAAGGAAATCAACTGATGAAATATGAAATTATATAGAATATTTTAAATAGATTGCATAATCCAGATCTCACACTCAAACCTGTCTTTAATAATTAGGGTGTTAGTTTGAAGGTAATTAAAGTGGACGTAAAGTATGAATGCAAGAAATAGACTAAACAATTTATTATAACACATATATACACATATATTTATTATAGACAATGGGCGGTTGACTACAATAAAAGGGTCTACCAAGCACTATCAATACTGTAGAAAAGAAGAAATCTAACTATGAAATTAAAATACTAAAATTAAAAATCAAAATTGAAAGCAGAGTGTATAAATGCATTCAGCATTTTATATTTAACCAAATCTGCTACATTACTGTCCTAGGTATTACCAATAGTTTACTTTAAAATCTAATAACTATTGTTGCACACTTCACTATTGTGGCCTAGGTTCACTGTTAGAATTTAAACTGAAATTTTTACATTTAGCACCATCACACAAGTTCAAAAGGTTTGGTGCGTTTGAGCTTGCTGACCAAGCCTTGATTATCTATCAGTTCTAATTCTCTGATTGTATGTGACCCTTGGCAAACTCGGAGTTCTTGATGTAGTGTAGGCTTTTTTTGCGAATATACCAGGGAGCGTTGACTATATTTGTTGGTATTCGGTTTTGGACTCTTTGAAGACAAGCATAGTTACTCTCACTAGTAGTCTCACAACTCAATTAGTCAGTACAATTCGATTTTACTTTACTGTAGTTATTGGTTTGGGAATCATGATTAGTTTAGCTGTTTTCCACGTTATTGGTACATTGTAACCTGAATTACTATATTTATGATGTTTGTGAATTTTACGATGACCTTCCTAGGTAAGTGTTGTAGTATGTCTCCTGTTATGTTAACTTCCAGTTTCTTTTTTGAATAGATATTAATCACTTTATTCACATCGTGTTTAGTACTCTCATCATCGTCGTTTTAGCCTTGATGATTATTTTCCAATTGGTGATTTTGGAATACATTCTCTAAGCATAAAGCCAATATATTTGCTTTTTGCTTTCTATCACGTGTCCATATTCCATCTTCGTTTCTAATCAGCAGAATATGTTGGGTTGGGTTGGTCTGTTTATTCTGTTTGTACGTTTCCACAATGAGTAGTCAATGGTTTCATCATCTATCAGATGGTTTAGATAATGGTTTATTGATTCATTTTTAATTATATAATATATATATACATTTTTATTTTTTTATTTTCTGTGCCTGTACTACTATTTGCAGTTCTGTTTTTTGTCATTTTCCTAGTTTTTCTTTTTCTTTGCACCAGTAGTCAAATTTCTTTATGACAATTTTGATCTTTGATTTTACTTATAATTTGTTTGGTATTGTTTCATGTTGCTTGTTGTTGTATATTAATGGATAGTTTTTCTGCTTCTTCATAAAGTTATTCATTAGTTTTGATTGGTATATTTAGTTTAATTCTGTTACTTAACTTTTGTCTTAGTTATTAGTCCTGTTTGAGCTAGTCCGTTCTGTTATTGGTTAAGGTAGAGTTATTTTCTCTTAGTATAATATGCCCACTAATTGTTAGTAGCATTATAGAATGATGAGAACGGAGACCATCAGATTTTTCTATTTGAATAAAATTTAAAATTATTGAAATGAAAAAGTCAATCAAGTCAAGTGTTTTATTATTAGTGGCCCATATGTTGATTTTCCAGTTGAGTGACATTTTCCATTTATATTTTCTATCGCTGCATATAATTCTCTATACTTTGTGTTAAGAACCTTGAAGCCCCTATGGTGTTTTTATCAATAAAATTTGCGCAAATGATAAATTTGTTCTGCAAGGGTGTTGAGCAACTGATGTAATTTTCTTTTGTTAGATTATGTTTTTTTGGAAAATATGTAACTGCTATTATTACGTTGTATTCTGTTGTTTTGACACTTATACTAGCCGCCTGGATGACTCCAGTCTCTATACTTTCTTTTTTAAAGTAAATTAGAATATTATTTGTTACTATTACTGCTGCTCTTCTACTATAGCTTGTTTCACAGTCACTTTTCAGTGCGAGTAGCATAAAGCTGTTTAATTCTTATGGAACCTCAGTATTGCCTGTTTTAAGTAGGCGGAAATCTGTGTAAATCGAATATTCCAGAAGTCACAAATACCCTGGTTTAAAAATCTGTGTTTGGGTTATATTAATTTTAACTAATTTATACATACTATGTATTTATACGATATTTTCTAATTTTTTGTACACTTTCACGTAAATTACTATGATAATTAGTACGATTTAATGACATGCGTTGTTTTCACCTAAATTACTGTTTAATTATTGCGACTATTAGTGTAACTATCATTATACAACCCAATGTTTATCGAAGAGGATATTAGTTAGTGGGGGCAAGAACAATTAAATCTAAAAGAAATCATATTTAAAAAAAAAAACTATCTATCAATAGGGCAAGAACAATTAAATCTAAAAGAGATTATATTTAAAAAAAAACTATCTATCTATATAAGGATTTTTACAGCTGTCGCCGCCTTCCTTCTTTCAGCCAACGTCTCCAGTCCTTTCTGTTCTGCCATTTTCCATCTCTGAGGTCTCGTCTTTCCATGGCCTGGTCCACTTCATCCCTCCATGATCTTCGGGGTCTACCTCTTTTCCTCCTTCCTATTGGGCTCCAATCCAAAATCTTTGCTATCCACCTTGTATGATCTGTTCTTCTCACATGTCTATACCAAATTAAACGTTTTTCTTCGATGTAGCTAAGTATGTCTTGTTCTACTGCCATTCTTCGTTTTATCTCCTCATTTCTGATGCGATCCATTTTTGTTACTCTGCAGCTTCTTCTCATGAACTCCATTTCAGCTGCTGTGATTTTGGACCTGTTTCGTTTATTTATTACCCAATTCTCTGCTCCATAGGTCATTATACTGCGTACCAAGGTGTTATAAATTCTCTTCTTTGTATTTCTGGTAATCTGTCTATCCCACAGTACTCCGTTCAGTTGTTTAATACATGTTCTTGTCTGTACTAATCTGCTGGTTATCTCTTGCTCGGTGGTTCCATTTTTTGAGAGTATGAATCCTAAATATTTGAATTTGTCAGTGCCCTTAATTTCCATTTTTTGTGTATTCCTTTTCTAATTTTCGGAGCATATAGCACAGATCTTCTTCATCTTGAACCGTTACCACTTGGTCATCTGCAAAGATTAATGTGTACAAGTAGTTGTCCAGGATTGGTATTCCCATCCCTTCACATTTCCTTTTCCATGGTTTTAATATTTGTTCGAGGAATATCTTGAACAGTGTCGGAGATGTAGAGCATCCCTCCAATAAGCCTCTTGTGGTCTTAAATTCGTTGGAGTATTTATTGCCGGTTTTAACTCTTACCTTGTTTTTGTTGTAAAGGTTTTTTACGGCTTCTATTTAAAAAAATGTTAGTCCGTATTTATTAGTGTACGCTTTTAAGTTATAATTCAAGAATTGACGACGTTAACCTTGACAAACCAACTTGTTGTGACTTGTTGGAGGATATTTGTGCATATGTTTGGTTTTGGTTAACATATCTTGGTTGGTTTTGTATATGATTCTCCATGTCTATTGCCTTGTTTGTGACGTGGTTGACGTTTTATGTTTGTTCTATATATTCTAACCTAGTTATTAAAGATATATTAAAAATGATTAAGGGTCTGTACACATGACAGCACTTAACGCCGCGGTTTACCAGAATGTCGACAGCCAATATGATTATGGAGTTAGAGGAGTTAACATGTATTTGGTTGTTACACCGTAGATTCAGAGCAAGGCAAAGACGACAAAGAAGATGGTGGGTGCACCCTTTAATCAATGACAGATTGACCATGAGTTCTTTTGTGGCTCTGTGTGTTTTTGTGTGCAAAAGTCTTGTAACTATTTCTGAATGAGTACTATATCTTTTGATGAACTGTTAGCTTTATTAAAATAATGCTTATCACCATGTGAAAATGCAGTAATGGATGAGATTTCACCCGAAGAATAACTTGTATCATTAAGATATTTATTTACATTATTTTTTTATATAATTAAGTTTCCTTAAACCTCTATTTTAAGAGGAACTATTTGGGAGTAATTATTGTGCCTTAAATATTTATTCATAAGTGAAAAAAATTATAAAAAAACTGTTTTACTTTCTTTAAGGGGACGACGCAAAAAAGAAAATAAAGGTAATTTGAGGAAAACCATTAAGTCTACGTTATGTATTGGGGCAGCGGGTAAAACTTCGCTCTTGTATTCATAATATTCCATGTTTCAAATACATCTTCTCCTTTGTACTTCATCGGTGAACAATTTCGTATTAAAATTTTCAACTTCCATTGTAGACACATCACTCCTCAACAAGGTACAGCGACGTCAACAGGGCAAAAGCACGCACTTTGGTTCTAAACGAGCGCTTGCACGTGAACGATTTGTTGGTTGGTACTTGGAACGCTGCGTTGAGCAAACGCGGCGTTTAACGTCCTCATGCATCAGGGCCAAACAGTGGGACAAAAGCGTTGTCAATAAAATCAATCAAATTTTTATCACTGATAAGAAGTCAAGGTCGGTTATAGACAGAAATAAAAAACACTAAACCTTATTACTGAGTAATTAATAAATAGTTTAGGATAAGTAGTTGTAAAGCGAGGTAGAAACCGACGAAAATAATAAACCGAAGAGAGAACAAGATAACAGCTTAAGCAGGAGTAAAAACCAAAGTAAAAAACACCACAAAAACATGAAAAAGATGAAGACAAAAATATACATGCAGTTATGACTAGAACGATAAAAGATATTATGAGAAAAATAAAGAAATAATAAACGAAATAAAGCAGGTGAGGAAGAAACAAGCCGAAAACAATAAGCAATTAATGGAAATGAGGCAAGAGCGTTAGAACTGAAAAAAAGTACTTAGGCGGTCCGATAAGTACTTAGCCTTACCGCCCAATGGCGCCACTGTCTCAAGAGAAATCTACTGTCATGTAATATATTCTCGTAGATGGCTAATGTCAAAATTTTAGCCGAATCTAACTTGTAGAGTTGTTTTAACCGCGTGTGAAAGCGGGAGATTCTTATTTTTTGAAGAGAAATTCAGCAAAATCAAAGAGATCTTGGATACTGTGTACTTACTCTGACCCTTCAATTTCGATGTCAACCCTCAATGGCTACTACGGAGGATGAGGGGACGAAAATCCATGATATTGTATTGACAGAGCGACGACTGAAGATGCACAAAATAAATAACAGAGTAGGCATCTCAACACACCGCATACGTCATGTACTGCATGAACTTTTGGGCGTGACAAAGTTGTCGGCGCTATTGGTGCTGCCTTTGCTTACTCCGGATAATAAGCGCAACCGTGAGACCACTTCAGAGCAGTGTTTGACGTTATTTAAGCGTAATCCGAAGAAGTTTCTTTATTGTTTTTTAACCATAGACGAGACATGGCTAAACTGGTACACACCAGAGACCAAGGAATGGTCGAAACAGTAGACGGCACCCGGCGAACGTGCTCTGACAAAGGCCAAGACTGTCCTATCGACCGGAAAGATGATGGCCACCATTTTCTAGAATTCACAAGAGGTGTTCTACGTCAACTACCTGGAGAAGGGCAAAACGGTCACAGGTCTCTACTACACGGAATTATTGTGCTAATTTAACGCCGAATTGCAGAAAAAATTAAATAAAATGAAAAAATGCTGGTTTTATAAGATATTTGCTTACCTGATAGATACCTTACCAGAATGTCGTATTTTTAAAATTTGTTTATAATGACTTTTGGTAGTTTAAATGCTATTTGACTCGTAGTAAATTAAGAAATAACATTGATTAAAGGTATACTTTTATAAACGCATATAAACAAACGTATTTGCTTTATTCCAACTTTTGTGTTCATCGTAATACAGTGTTGTACCCTTAAATACAGATTTTGTAGTATTGAAAAGAGTAATTAACGAAAACATCTATTTTTTGCCCACATTTGCTTTTCGGTTACCACGTTTACAATTTAAACCAGTTTCAACAAATAAATTTAAAAAATGCATCCAGAGCAAGCCTTGTTCTGTTTGCTAATTCTATTTACCCTTTTTACTGTTTCTCCAATTAAAATGGATTGCAGTACACCATGCAACAATTCTGATCTAAAACAGAATATATTTATCAAATTTCATGGAATTTAACAAACAAGGCAGTGTTGTGTTTATTAATAATAAGCCGCATATAATTATATTTAGTAATATTGAACACAAAGCTTTTAAAATAGACTGAAAACAAATACAGCTTCGTAAAATACGATTTGTTGTTTTGGTATTAAAATAATTATCAAATAGGTTAAAAAATTAATAAAACACTAAATTGGTGTTATATATATATATATATATATATATATATATATATATATATAATATATAATAACGGATTTATTAAGGCTGTCGCCGCTGCTCCGCCTCCAATTTCCATCTTTTTCTGTCATATGCAGTTGCCTCTTCTAAGTCTCTTGCCGTCATTGCTTCATCAATATCGTTGCGCCAACTTCTCCGTGGTCGTCCTCTCTTTCTTCTTTCAGAAGAGATCCATTCCAGTACTCTTCTAGGCCATCTGTACTCTGGCATTCTTTTAACATGCCCGAACCAGATTAATTGTTTTCTTTCTATGTCATCATTGATATTTCGATCCATTTTCATTTCGTTTCTTATTTGTTCGTTTCTAACTCTCTCCAGCTTTGATCTACCGCAGCTTCGTCTCAGATAATCCATTTTTGTCGTCATAAGTTTATTTCTATTAGCTTTGGTGACGTCCCATACTTCCGAACCGTAAAGTGTAATACTTTGGACTATACTACCGTAAATGTGTTTTTTGGTTTCTCGTCAAATTATTTTTTGCCAGAGAAGAGAGTTTAAGGCACGAGTCGCTGCTTTGCCCTTGTTTATTCTTTCCCTGATTTCAACTGCGCTATATTCCTTCTTTGTTGAAAATTACCCCATAAATATTTGCAGGATTGCACGCCTTTGATTTTGGCGTCTTCCAAGACTAGATCACATATTTCATCTATTCCCACTGAGCTATTCCCACTGAGCATTCCCACTGCTACCTCATATTTTTCTTGCAGTTTTCTTACCATATAGCTAAGATCGTAGCTGTCTTCGGCAATTACTACCTGGTCATCCGCAAAGAAAAGTGTATATAGCTTGTTTTCTTCCACCGTTATTCCCATGTTTCTACATTTTTTTACCCATTTCACTAAGGATCTGTCCAAATAGGATGATAGACAGCAGCTTTGTCTTAGTCCCTTTGTTGTTTGAAAAGGAGAGGTGATTTCTTATCCCATTTTAATTCTTGCAAAGTTTTGTGCGTAATATTTTTGAGTGGCGTTAATAAGAATTGGGTTTATTTTCAAGTTACCCATTTCTATCCATAGTTGGGAGATCGGTACACTGTCATGCTTTTTCCAAATCTATTAAAGCTATATGGGTTTCTCTATTTCTCTGCACTCGTTTTTCGATTGCAATTTTTAATGTGAAAATATTATCCATAGTGGAGCGTCCGGCCCTAAATCCCGCTTATTTTTTCGAGTTGTTTGTCTTTAATATCATTTTCTATCAGGTTTCGTAGTACTTTTGAGTATAGTCGGCCTATAGTAGCAATCATATATATATATATATATATATATATATATATATATATATATATATATATATATATATATATATATATATAAATCCTATAGTGTTTTATAAATTGTCATAAAACTTACTACCTCAATTATTACGCTTTCAACGCATTATTCGCACATTACAATTACAAGCTGCCAGACAAACACATTCAATTGCATTATATTCAATCCATAAGTGGAGAACTTTTACGCGTTTGGATCACTCAGAGTTAAAGATAGTAAACAGTATTTCACAGTGAGGCATCTGATAAATTCAATTATAAACAAAACATAAATGGTAGCTTCAGATAAACATAAACGGTTGATAACTTTTTATAGTTTTGTTATTGTTGACAAACGATAAAGAAACCTTAGAAAATAAAGGGTCTAAAGAGAAATAATTGGGGGTTTTACTCCATTCACTTCAAAAGCAATACGCTCTGTTTGCTAAAATCGCTACTTCTATAGTATTTATCCCTATAGATCGAAAGCAGATAAGACGCTCCGTACGAACAACATACAACAGCCAATCGCATCAAAGAAAATCCTTTTTTAAATTAGTTCAATTTGGATAAACCCATTTTCCGCGCCAGTGTCAATATTTATTTCAATTTGTGGCACTTAATACTTTTCGTTTTCAAAAGAGACTGCACCCTATAAGGATCAACAGTTCTTTTTGTTGTGAGCCGTATTCTGAAGTTCTTGGAGAAGGTATTGGGTTTGCTAAGGTTGTTATTGTATGTTTGTTAGGTTAATATTCTTAGAGCGAAATAAAGTGGACATATTATTTTCCGAATTATCTCAAATCGCGTTAGGTTAAGTAAGAAATATATTAAGAAATTTGCAAACAATGCAACAATGTGTTAATAATATAATGGGGTTAGAGAAATTTGTGGAATTCAATATCTTTAAATAAAATATTACATACATTTTTGGCAGAATCAAACAAATTTAACCCAATAAAAATAGTTTTTAAAGGAAAAACTCAACAACGTAAAATTTAAAACTCCGGATAACTCCGTCTCCGGTAAGTGCTGGGTGGATTGAGTAGCTCAGTAAATGCCGGTGCCGGTCCCAAGCCCGGATAAAGGATGGTTAAAGCGATGGGCTAGCAACTCATCCCTTGTCAAAAGAAATAAATGCTAAAAATTTCGAGCAAAAGCCTAGAAATACAAAGGATGGATCAAAACAAAGACGATTAATGCAATGGAAACAGAAAATGATAATGGCTACATGGAATGTACAAGGACTTAGAACCAAAGCGGAAACCATTAGCGGAAAGAAAAAAAAATGTATTCTCACCGAGACCAAGAAAAATGGAAAAGGAAATAAAGAGATAGGAGAATATATACATATCTACAGTAGAGTGAATAAATATAACAGAGCTAAGGGAGGAGTCTATATTGCTATTCGAAAAAATCTTAAAAACAGTATTAATTGTCGGAGTGTATGCCCCAAATGAAGATGCAGATCCAGAAAGTAAAGACGATTTCTACAACAAGATGAATGAAATACTCTCTGAAGTTAAAGAAAACTGTGAAATCTTTATACTGGGAGATTTAAACGGTATAGTAGGGAGAGAAGAAAATAACAGAGTCGTAAGAAGATATGGGAAACAAATAACCAATGATAAAGGAATGCGTCTTAGAAATTTTAATGAAACAATGTCTCTCAAAGTTATGAATGGATTTTTTCAACATAGAGACATCCACAAATTTACATAGATACAACCTACTAGGAATGTGCGCTATGTAACGACTATGTAACTCAAACTTCCCAGCTGAAAACAACTGACGTTAGGGTATATCGTGGATCAGAATGTGGATCCGACCATCGTTTACTTATGGCCAACGTAATAGTTAACTTTCGCAAAAACAATAACACTCAGGTACAGAATATAGAAAAGGGACAAGAAGTAACGAGAGGCCTACACGAAGTACAAAACACCAAATACCACAGAATCCCGAGACACCTATAGAACAATACAAAATGAAACAAAGCAGTTGGTAAGAAAAACAAAAAATGAACACTGGAAAAGTTCACAGTTCACAAAAAGGATGGAAAGCGACTTCTACGGTACACAAAAACAAACATGGAGATTCATAAGAAACCAACGAAAATAAATGGCAGTATTGAAGAAATACAATAACATATCATCAAACGAATGGGAAAGATACCTGACGGAACTGTTTAAAGCAAAGGAAAATAATAATCAACACAATAACGTACCTCAATTAAGACAGGAAATAGAAATCAGTTTTTAGGAAGTAGAAATAGCCATAAATTCACTCAAAAATAGAAAGTCACCATGACAAAACTTATATACAAACTAATATTGCAATGCAAAAAACCAGACTCGTGGAAAAACAGCATAATGATACCAATGTTCAAGAAAGGCGATAAAGAAGACCCCAACAATTATAGAGGTATAAAACTACTGAACACCGCACTTAAACTTACCACAAAAGTCCTAACCAACAAAATCAATAAACTAACAACTTTATCAGAGGAACAACAAGTATTCAGGTCTGGAAGATCATGTGTAGACGCCGTATTTGTACTAAGATAAATCACAGAAAAGGCCATCTAGTACAATAAACTAGCATATCTATGTTTTACAGACCTGCCAAAGGCTTTCAATCGCATCCAAGTCGAAGATGTCTTACACCTACTGTATAAAAGAAACACACCAATCAATAATATAGAAACCATTGAAAACATGTACTTCAATAATCGAATACAGGTAAAGATAAATAACACCACATATACCAGTACAAAGCGGAGACAGACAGGGTGACTCGTTAAGCCCACTTCTCTTTAATATAACAATGGACGAAATAATACAAGCAGTACGTAAAGGTCATGTCTACAGAATGGGGAATAAAGAAAACCAAATATTATGTCCAGACAAGATCTAAGACAAGACACAAAAACAAGAATCTATAAAGCAGTAATTAGACCTATATTAACATACATGGCGAAAACAAGACCTGACACATCCAAAACGAGATGACTACTAGAAACAACAGAGATGTAAATACTCCGACGAATATCAGGAAAATCCGTTGGATAGAGAGAGAAGCGAAAACATAAGAAGAGCATGCAATATAAAAGACATAAACGGATTTGTGACAAAACGGAAACAGGAGTGGAAGGAACACATCAGTCGAATGGCAGAGGATAGGATAGTACGAATAGCACGAGATAAGTCACCAAATGGACGAAGAAGTATTGGCAGACCAAGAAAAAGATGGTGCGACAATTTAAACAATTTTGGAGCCTAATATTTAAGAAGAAACAGGCTTTAAAGCCTACATACAAGAAGAAAGAAGAAGAAGAAGACAAGAAGTAACATCCCCTGAATATAACGTAGAAAGCTTAAAAGAAGATTCAGCAAAATTTCTTTACAAATTACGACTGGCCACAAAATTACAAAATGTGGATCGATAAAATATATCAGCGGAAGAATTATACCAGTAACTTAAAAAATGCATTCATGAGGCTGCAAGTGAAGCTTTGGTGTATAAAGACAAACATGAAACAAAAAATCAATAATGGTGGTCGGAGAATATGCAAACGTTAGTAAACAAGAAGACAACTGCTTGTCAGAAATGGACGTCAACGAGAAAGGAGAAAGATTACAAGATATATAAAAAATTAAATCGAGATGTAAAAAGAGAAGTAGTAAAAAGTAAAAATGAGATGTGGAATCGAAGATGTGCAGAGGTGGATATTTATAAGGGTGAAACAAGAGTTGAGCACGCGTGGAAGGTAATAAAGTCTCTCCGGAGGGAAGGAAAAGAAAAATCTAACTTACAGTTAATAGATCTGAAACAGAGGAAACAACAATATGAGCTCTTACTGACAGAGGATAGATATAAATTCCAAGAGATCGAAATGGAAGAAATATCCGAACATACACGAATAATTAAACGGTAAAGTAGCAGGACCTGGAGACATCCCAATTGAATTGGTAAAGTATGAACCAAAGATAATAATAGTGATGTTGGTTCAACTATTTAACAAATTCTTAGAAAGACAAAATATCCCTAATGATTTTACTGTTGGATACATCAGCTCAATATTCAAGAAAGCGGATAAACGCAAATGCTCTAATTATCAGCTTAGTGGGGAGGTTGTACGGTCGAATAATAAAAGAAAGATTACAATCAGAATACGAAGACATAGAAGAACAAAATAAATTTCGTGCAGGAAGATCGTGCACTGATGGTAAATTAGTTGTGCAGCAGGTAATCGAAAAACGCAAGGCAAGGAATCTATCTACCCACCTATTGTTCGTAGATTTAGAGAAGGCATAAGATACGGTACCTTTGAAAAAACAGTTTTAAGCATTGACAAAAGTAGGTCTCAGTATAGAGTATGTGGATGCTATCGCAAATATATACAAAAGTGCAAGAAGTGTCGTTAAAGAAGGTAACTTTATATCTGAATCATTTTCAATAACAAGGGGCTTAAACAAGGATGTTGTCTATCTCCGAAATTATTTAAAATATATATTCAATCAATGGGAATAGACATAGGCGGTGGTAAATGTCTAACAACTTTATTTTTTGCTGATAATCAGGTAGTCGTAGCGAATGATAAGGAAGACATGGACTACATGTTTAGAAAACTAAAGAAGAAATATGAAAAATGGGGCTCAATATAAATATGTCAAAGACAGAGTATTTTAAAATAGTAGATGATGAAGAATTAGAAATTAGAAACACAAAAACATGCCATGAATATAAATATCTTGGATTTATAATATCTAAAGAAGGCACTACCAAAAGAGACATCGAAAACAGAACAGCAGGGAATAAAAGCGGTAAACATTCTTAACTCTCTACTATGGTCTAAAGATATTAGACAAGAAACTAAATTGACAATCTATCGAACCTTGGTAGAGCTTATTATGACTTATGCCTAGTAGAGCCCATTATGAATTTTTTAAGGAGAGTCATTATAAAGACTTAACGACATTATAAAGAATCATAAGAACTACTTTCACATGTCAGCGCATGCGTTCTGGGAAAAAAGAACCTCACATGTGAACTTTCCAACAATCAGAAATTTAATTATTGCCGACAACTCAAAAAATTAATTATTTTAAATGTAGTTGCATTCGTTTTTCCGTCAGCCTTGGGTACACCTTTACGTTTTAAGTTCAAAGCTACCATACATTTCCAACGATAACTTTTTTCACATAGTAACAAAAAACTACTATGTTGTTACTAGCTAAGTTTTTTTTAACATCCTAACTCTACAATTCTAAGTTACGGTAAGATCTCCAGTGTTTTTGAAATAGATAATATGGTAGCTAATTATAATTTCTTCTATTTCAGCCCTGAATAATTCTCTTTGGCAAAAACGTTCGGCGAAACAATTAATACTCATTAGAGTCTTTCTTGCAGATTTCCCCAATATTTAAGAGTTTACTATATATATATATATATATATATATATATATATATATATATATATATATATATATATATATATATATATATATATATATATGTAAATACTCTTTTCTTTTGGGTGTGGTAGTCAATAAAAACAGAGCTTTGCTAAGGCGTACTATTTATTCTGAATCCAAGCTTTCGGTGGTTTTTTGCCACCTTTATCAAGGTCTACAAAGAAAATTACTATGTTTTAAACAGTTTGAATGGTGCCAAAAAAAGGCTATAAAAAGTATAAAAAAC
The DNA here is from genome assembly GCF_040954645.1 of Diabrotica undecimpunctata. Taxonomy (NCBI): domain Eukaryota; kingdom Metazoa; phylum Arthropoda; class Insecta; order Coleoptera; family Chrysomelidae; genus Diabrotica; species Diabrotica undecimpunctata. Next base: position 32,929,006 of record NC_092809.1, on the reverse strand, counting down.
TTACCCGAATGTAAGATTCGTGGCAGAAACAACAACGTTAAATAACATGATATACTGAGGTTGCAATTACACTTTAAAAATTACTGTTAAAAAAAACACTTTAAAATTTCTAAATACGTTAAAAGTTAAAAACAAAATTAAGGACGACATGTTAAAACAGTCGTCGCTGCAGGCTTGATTTCAGTCACATTTCACGAGCAGAAAGAGAACGTGGGTGGACAATTATTGTTTAAATAGTTAGGAGAAAATACAAAAAACAACTTTGAAATTAACGTCTCACAAGATACTGTTTATGAATTTTGAGTACTACCAACTGTATTACCAACTTAAAAATAAGCGGGAAGTTCAAAATGTTATTCATGACATAAGCAATCGAAAGAAAATAGTATTTAGTAAATAGGTTTAGAAAAAATAATAACTCAAACAAAACAAATCTAAATTAGTAACTGAAGTTTGATCACAAGTATTCAATTAATACTGAAATATTTAACAAAAGAAAAGAACAAAGAAAACTCTGAGATGCAAAATAGCTCAGTCAAAAGTCAATATAAAATTGTAAATTTTGCTAAGATTCTGGATCTCAGATCTCTTATTAAGATTGTTATTATCACTCTTGCTGATATGTACCATCTCTAAGAAAGTTCTCTTAAATTTATTTTTCTCTCTGGCTAATATTTTTACATTGTTGAAATCTATCTTATGGTCTAGATCGATAGTATGCTCTGCCAAAGCATAAGTAGGTTTGTTTAATCTACAATCACTCTTATGAGAAATAATACGGCTAGACAGATTCCTTCCAGTTTCACCAATGTACGTGGATGGACATTCAGTACATTGAATGCAATAAACAACATCTGTAGTCTCTAGAGTGGTTAGGGGTTGTTTTATTTTGCTATACAGCTGACGTATGGTTTTGATGTTCTTGTTAGCTATTTAAGAATATCAAAATAGCTAACAAGAACATCAAAACCATACGTCAGCTGTATAGCAAAATAAAACAACCCCTAACCACTCTAGAGACTACAGATGTTGTTTATTGCATTCAATGTACTGAATGTCCATCCACGTACATTGGTGAAACTGGAAGGAATCTGTCTAGCCGTATTATTTCTCATAAGAGTGATTGTAGATTAAACAAACCTACTTGTGCTTTGGCAGAGCATACTATCGATCTAGACCATAAGATAGATTTCAACAATGTAAAAATATTAGCCAGAGAGAAAAATAAATTTAAGAGAACTTTCTTAGAGATGGTACATATCAGCAAGAGTGATAATAACAATCTTAATAAGAGATCTGAGATCCAGAATCTTAGCAAAATTTACAATTTTATATTGACTTTTGACTGAGCTATTTTGCATCTCAGAGTTTTCTTTGTTCTTTTCTTTTGTTAAATATTTCAGTATTAATTGAATACTTGTGATCAAACTTCAGTTACTAATTTAGATTTGTTTTGTTTGAGTTATTATTTTTTCTAAACCTATTTACTAAATACTATTTTCTTTCGATTGCTTATGTCATGAATAACATTTTGAACTTCCCGCTTATTTTTAAGTTGGTAATACAGTTGGTAGTACTCAAAATTCATAAACAGTATCTTGTGAGACGTTAATTTCAAAGTTGTTTTTTGTACTTTCTCCTAACTATTTAAACAATAATTGTCCACCCACGTTCTCTTTCTGCTCGTGAAATGTGACTGAAATCAAGCCTGCAGCTACGACTGTTTTAACATGTCGTCCTTAATTTTGTTTTTAACTTTTAACGTATTTAGAAATTTTAAAGTGTTTTTTTAACAGTAATTTTTAAAGTGTAATTGCAACTTCAGTATATCATGTTATTTAACATTGTTTTTTCTGCCACGAATCTTACATTCGGGTAAGTTTTTTATACTTTTTATAGCCTTTTTTTGGCACCATTCAAACTGTTTAAAACATAGTAATTTTCTTTGTAGACCTTGATAAAGGTGGCAAAAAACCACCGAAAGCTTGGATTCAGAATAAATAGTACGCCTTAGCAAAGCTCTGTTTTTATTGACTACCACACCCAAAAGAAAAGAGTATTTACATATATTTTTTCCAAACTAGTCAAAAATTTTGGACTACTTTTTCTTATATATATATATATATATATATATATATATATATATATATATATATACATAATTTAAAAACAAAAGCACAAAAAATATTAATAAAAACCTAAAGTAATAGGAAGAAATAATTTAAAAAATATGAAAGAATATATTGTTAAAATTATATCGCTTGGTTTGGAACTTACTGGTAGTAAAAAAAAATCCTAAAGAACCTGAACTGATATAAAAGGTTTGATTTGATGTTATATTGACAGCACTTGTGTTAGTTTCTAAATTAAACCATTTATTTATAAACTTGCTCAAAAAGTTTAAACCAACCTTCCGAGATTTCACCTTTCTACACTTATACTTTCCTTACGATCTCCAAAGCTATTACCATCACATTGGTTATTTTGCGAACAAATGTCACAGTTCAATGAATTTCGCTATAGTCAAAACTGATAAATCCATACCTTTTATTCATTCAATTATAAGGTTTTGGAAAGATAGCATTAACAAATAAAAAAAAACACTGCAGCGTGGAAAGCTAAATATCAAAATATCGTTTTTCTTTTACAAAAATAAAATTTACTGTATCATAACTGTTTCCATTTGAAACATTTATTGACACTTCCAATACTTTTCTGAGTGACATTGCGTGTCAGAATAATAGAAGTAATAATACCCATCATTGTTCACGGAAAAATCCATCTCACTCCTATCATGATTGTTTTAAAAACCAATTTTAATGGAAGCGCTTCGACGTTTTAATTAAGCTGAAGAGATGCTTGGACGTTGTTATTAAAAATAGATTTTATTGTGCCAAGAAGTCGAAAAGAGAATATTATGGATGATATTTGCTAGGTAAAATAATCTGAATGCTAAGCATTCGATTATTTAATTAAATTCTTTCGTCAGTTAATTAAAAATACCTAAAAGCACAAATGAGATTTTCAAATTTGTTTTAAAAATATTTAATTATTCAAAAAATACTTTAATGTTTTTGTATGTTTTTGGTGAATGCGCTATTGGCTTTTTTATTCCCACATAAGCGTTGTCAATACGATTACTATTATTACCTTTCACCGATTTTAAAAACTGAGATGTCATAAAGGAACAGTTTCCGTTATATAACAAAGCCAGAAGCTCCAAAAGAATAAAAACTAAACGTGAATGAAATAATCGCGTAACACGTTAATCGCCACGCGGCATTCACAGTGTGCCGCACAATAAAAATTTCTTTACGTTCTGCGACACAGTAGTTATGCCACATGCTGTCAATATATTTTGTTGTGTGGCATTTCTATCACACCGCTGTTGCTAAACATTTATATGGGAGTAATAAATATGTGGCTTGGCGGATCCAAGTCGCTCACTTCCACGGAATTTTAAGTTTCGACTACTAAAGAACTGAATATATGCGGAAAGGTTACTGTTATTCCTATATCGTAAGAAAATTATATATGCTTTGGAAGTTTGTTTATTAGAAAAACCTAAACACATTCTATAAGGAAGATACATTATAGACTTAAAATTAACAACAAAATTTGTAGATCTATATTTTATTGGCAGAATGGGCTATAAAGAAGCAGGAAACACAGTCATTTTTATTGCACATTTCCAGGAAGACCGAGGAGTCTTATAAGGCAGTTTTTGTTATCGTATTACTGTAATATTTGGTGGCAACAAACCACACAATGATTTCTTGTTTCCACATTCTCAAATTTGTGATTTTCTTACTAACTCCTGTGTTGTTGTGGATGAAAAGAATATAGCTTCGAGAATATATTCTTTGAACTCGGTAATTGACATCTTGGCCTTTTAACTTCTTTGTGTAAAACAGATTAATAAGAATTCTAACCATTTTGACAGTAAAAGGTAATAAAACAATTCCCGGTATGTTATATAAAAAAAGAGTGAAAATTAAAGGCGCCACACTCTGATGGTTTGCTGGTGACGAAAAACTGAAAATCGGACAAACGGCGTAACAGAACCGAAAATCGATAGATATCAGCACCTTCACATAAGGCGTATCCAAAATCAGATCGTATTTGATTATTTCACCCCCATTGACCGTATTTTCAGATTTTACAGTAGTTCGCTTTTATTTCGGTATTTTCGAAGTGGTTGGGCTTTTATCAGATGTAAAAGTATATTTTAAAAATATAATTTTTTTGAAAGGAAATGTTTAGATGATATAAAAGAGAAATACACAACGGATTTTTAATAAAAATTCGGTCTGGCTGTTTTAAAAGATATATTCTTTTATTTAAAAATACCTTATTGTGTTTTTTAAATTCTCTTTTACCTGTGTTCTTATTTTAAATACATATTTTATACAATCATAAGTAAATTACATTATCGGTATGAAAATTTAATTTAAAATGATAAAAAGTGAAAAAAGAATAGTAACAGGATAGAAATCATTAAAAAAGGACGAAAATAATACTAAAATTAAACAAAAAATAATTTACGGGTGATCTGAGTAAAGGAAGTGGAAGAGGGTAAGTTTTTAAGTGTAAAAAACGGTTTATTACGATTTTCGACCAAACTATAAGCCCAATGGCAAAAAGCTAGCTAAAAAAGTTGTAAGTAATGAGAAGATCTATAACTTTTGTATTTCATATTTTTACAGAAGCTCAAAATGTATGCGAAAAAGTTTATTTTGGTTTTTCATTTTTATCTACCACAAAAAAAGGATTGAGAACACTCTCCATGTATCCTAACGCTGGCGTTTGAGTTAGACATTGACATTCTCGTTTATCGGATAAGTTTTTTTGGGTATGTTTATACCAAATTTATTACTCATTGATTGGTATAGTACTATTCTCTTGACACTGTCTTATACGGCCTTGAAGTTGACGAATAGATGATGGGTTTCAATGTTAAATTCTAATGTTTACTTAAGGATCTGTCTTATTGAATAAATCTAGTTAATTGTTGATTTTTCTGGAGTGAATCCGGCCTGGTGTTTTCCAACTATGTCCACTGTGTAACCTTGTAGCCTTTCGTGGAGAACATTTGGGTCTCATTTTGCCAGACAAGAAGTAAAAGTTTATGCAGTGTCTGTAGCTGGGCGTCTCCACCATTTCTGTAGAGCTTACTGCAAATTTAATCAGTTCCTGGTGACATTATTTTTAAACTTTTTAATGGCTTGGGTAACCTCTTCAATGGTAGGTGGTCTTTCGTTTTGGGTTGAATAGATTCCAATAATTTTGATTGCTAGGATGTTATCTGCTTCTTCAATATAATGGCCATTAAATTTTGGGTCGAAAAATTCAACTCATCTGTTCAAGATGGAGACCGTATGACTTAGGATATTTCCTTCTACATCCTTACAGCATTACAGCTTTTTATTCTTGGCTTAAGCTCTTTGCTCATTATGTTTAGATTTCTGTAGAACTTTCGAGTTTCTTTTTGATTTCTAAGCCACTCGATGCTTTCTGACTGCTTTTCTCCAAATTACCTATTTTTTTCTTCTTCTTCTTCTTCAAGTGCCATCTTCGTTCCGAAGGTTGGCGATCATCAGGGCTATACGTATTTTCGAAACTGCTGACCGAAACAATTCGTTGCTGCTACAGCTATACCATTCCCGTAGATTCTTTAGCCAGGAGTTTCGTCTTCTTCCTATGGACCTTTTTTCCTGCTATTTTCCCTTGCATAATTATTCGAAGCAGTTCATATCTTTCGCCTCTTGTAATGTGTCCCAAGTATTGCAGTTTTCGTTTTTTGATCGTAAATATGACTTCCTTTTCTTTATTCATTCTTCTCAAGACCTCGACATTTGTGACTCTCTCGGTCCATGATATTCTCAGGATTCTGCGATACATCCACAGTTCAAATGCCTCTAATTTTTTGGTATCAATCTTTTTCAACGTCCATGACTCCATTCCGTAGAACAGCACAGAAAGTACGTAACATCTCATCAGGCGAAGTTTCATTTCAAGGCTCAAATCTCTTCCGCAGAACACTCTCTTCATTTTAGTGAATATGGATCTGGCTTTTTCTATTCTTATTTTGATTTCTGCTGAGCTATCGTTGTCTTCATTTATAAAAGTGCCTAAATATTTGTATTTGCTAACTCGATCGATAATTTCATTGTGTAAATATAAATTTTGAACATTTTGTGTTGATTTCGATATTACCATAAATTTAGTTTTGCTTATGTTCAAAGATAGTCCAAATCCTAGTTTTTTCTTCTATGTAATCTTAATTCTTCTCTTCTGAGGGCGCGGTTTTCCTCCTTTGCTCTTCTTGTGGATCCAGCTTGATTTGTCTTTAGGTATGCTCTATTTTTGTTATTTGTTATTTCTTGGCACTCCTTGTCAAACCATTCGTTTTGTTTAACTTGTTTGGTTTTCCCCAAATATTTCCGTTGAGTTTTAGTTAATATGTTTCTACATTTTTTGTTAGTGTAACATAAAATATTTTTCGAGTAATTAAACTATAAATTCTAATAAATAGTTTAACATTTTTCGTAATGTTTAAAAACAATTTTTTGAATTCGAGTTCTTTCGTTTTTTGCATTTTCTGAGAATATTTGCCATAATATTGTATATTTTTTTACTTCATCAGAAAGTAGCTATTTCAACAAACAAAATGCTTTTGCTTTTATAAAGACTTTTTTTTTTAAAAGCAACAAAAACTATCTGTTCCTAAAAAAACAGATAAAAAAGAAAAAAGTTTATTTTTGGTATAAAAATATAAAAGTTGTAGATCTTTTTATTATCTATCATCAACTTTGCTATTTAACCTTTTTCCATGGGACTTGTAGTCCAAGACTGAAAATCGTGACAAACCATTTTTTAACCCTTAAAGACTCATCCTCTTCCAGTTTCCCACCTCATATTGACCGCAAATTATTTTTTCTTTAATTTTTGTTATATTTTGTTTCTTTTCAAATGGGTTCCATTATATTACTATTTTTTTGGTCTTAAAAATTATGAGCCCTGGACTATCGTCTTCCACATGTGCCCTATCCTTTAAGGACATTGGCGATCATCATGGCCCATTTTTCTCTGTCTGTAGCAATTCTGAAAAGTTTTATTGTTATTTTTTTCTTCACTGTTTTACATTTTTCAGCCAGGTCGAGCGTTGTATCCCAGGTTTTTTTCTTTTTTCATCTTTCTTCTGTGTTTTTACGTGTTTTGTGTATGATATTTTCCACATTCTTTAATAACACCACATCTCAAAGATGGCAAGTCTTTTTTTAGTTGCGTCCGTAATTGTCCAGGCTTCAACTCCATTTGAAAGGGCATAGAATACGTAGCATCTCAATAATCTAGTTCTAATTTTTATTTCAAGTTTTTCATTGCATAGTACTAGTTTCATTTTATTGAAAGTGTTTCTGGCTATCTTTATGCATCGTTTTATTTCAAGGCTGCGGTCCCCTTGGTTATTTATTTCACATTCCAACTGGCCTATAAGTTAGATAATAGTATATTTATTATATTATCTTTAAATGGTCCCAAATTACCGCAACCCTAATGTTATGTAAACTTTTTTTACATCTTTAAAGAGAAGCGAAATCTGTATACAGACACCTGTAACTCATCCTGGTAGTGTTCTGTTTCTAATACCCCAACAAAGTTGTGCCAGGACGATATACCCGAGGGAGTTAGACCTTCGTCCCGCCACCACTCCGATTTCCATTCTCTCTCTCTCTCACAAATTCATAACGAAAACCACACCCACATGACCGCCAAAGACTTTTAACCCCCTGCCTCAGCGAGGCTACCATCTCTCTGTTGCGAGATCCCTCTCCTCTCGTTATTTTGAGAAGAGCAGCTCCCTGATAAATTTGTGGATCCATCTCCAACACATTCCTCATCATTTTCTCCGCCATTTCTCTCACGGAATCAAACATTCTGCAGTTACAGTTACACACAAAGATCACAGTAAAGAAACTGATTGGACTGTGTCCTCTTAAACCTAAAAAAGTAGCTAACTGAAGCAGCCATGGCCTGTAAGCATTAGCGTTAGATAAGAATTCAGCTGTCTGTGTCCACAGTCCATCCAGCTTCGAAGGTTCGGGATAAGTGACTTCGTCCCCTCCGCCACATCACGTGTTGTCTCTTACTCTTTTTGTCGCTGGCCAACTGAAACTAATTTCTTGGCCAGCCTAATTTAACTTACCTCTCGCTCTCCATCCCTTACGACTATAAATCCTAACCCCTTTAATCTCTCAGTACATATATAGAAACACAGCCTTTGATGTGATCACCCACAGAGCGGCAGCTGACACATTTTTGTAGGCACATGCTACCCGCAGTAGACTGTTGACGGGTAATATGAGCCTCTTGGTAGTTGGTATTTCTACCGCCTCACTTCAGGCGGGGGCCGCGTAGAGGACGACAAATTACATAAAACCGTGGAGTGCCTTTCTCCTTTGAATAACTCTGCGGTTCACCACCCTTAAATGTCCCTCCAACTTACACCCTGGTAGACATTAACTCTCAGGTATACTTGACGTACTACGTGATCATTAGTCTCGTTTCCGCGCACTCAAATACAACACTGTCTCTCTTTCTGTAACCTCTGAATACTACAGTCTCCGTCTTATCTTCCGCGAGATAAAGATCATACTTGCTCATTAAATCTTCAACACGAGGACACAAGCGCGCGTAATCCGAAGCAAGGGTTCCTCCCTGTCCCGTACCAACAGAAGCATAGCGAGAATGTCTGCGAATGCAAAGACATATTTTCATATTTTCAGTTTAAGACCAATAGTGATCAACCCCATCAATAATTAGTAAACAAAACTGTTAATGATGAACTGTAATGAACACAAAATATCTATAAAGTTTTGGCGTTTAAAATAAAATAAAAAGTTTCTTACGAAAATTTTTGAACATCGGAGTTTTTAAAAAGTTTTGATAAACGACTTTATCATCCTACAAATATTGCCCGGCTCTTTATAAGTTTTCGATGACTACTGATAGTGTTAGAACCATTAACCACTATTGTTATCTCCTAATGTATTTTTTGTGGCGGTTGCGACATGGCCTCTAATTTTAAAACAATTTGTTTCAATAATTAACCTAGGTTAAGTATTTTTTGTGTTTTAAGATAATAGATAAAATTTTTAATCAGTCTACGTAAACTAAATTGCATAGTTCTTGTTCTTAATTAAGACAAAAACAAATATATACATTTGAAGCATATAGTTTTTGTTAAGCTTTTTGATAAATACAAAGGAAATATCAGTTTTATTGTGTTTTTTTAAGTTACAAAAAATTTTGTCATTTGATAAAGGGCTAATAAACCATATTTATTAAATCTTACTACTACTAACAAACGCTTTACTCAATAAAATAAATTATTAAAATCCCTTCGTCTTGTTAAGTGCTACTGATGTCCAGTTCTCACGATTATCGTGTCTGTTGAACATTTGTAGTGATTATAGACGTCTTTGTCAAATTATTGTTGTCGCTCTAGTTATAGAAAAGAAATACAAATAAAACATTTGTTTAAATATAACTAAAAATATTTTGATATTTATCCGTTTGGGTAAGTTTATTGCATAAACGTGTAATCAATAAATAATTATTAAATACTTAAATATTCGGCAATTTAATAAAATCAAATTATAGACTTACCAGCTTCCATGCACCTCTTCTCGAGATCCTCAACAGTAGATATAAAAACTTCTTCGGCCTGTTGCAAGATGGATATTCTGGACCAGTTAAACTTCTTCATCAACTTAATCCTCGTGGGATTGTGTACAGTAGCGGAGGGATGAGTGCGAAACAATGTTGGAAAACGATTTCTATCCGATAGCGCTGGTGAACTTGCCCCGTAACATAACTGAAACAAAACGAGGCAATAAATAAAGTGAGTTGCTTCCCACGATATGGATTTTACTTTTTGATGCTAGCCATTTGAAAAAGGTTTTGTAGGTGGTATATATTTAATATTACAGTATAAAATGAATACATTTAAGTCTATTGAAATAATTATAGCTTTTTTACAATCACTTTATAAAAAAGGTTGTTTTTTGGTAAAAAATAATCAGTAAATATACAATTAAATTAAAAAAATTAAAATTTTACATTACAATATTTCCACTATAAACAAATTAAGTTCAATTCAAAGAACATTGTACAAAATAATGAGCATGTAGGATCTGTCTTCAGGAAAATCAAAGACATTTTACAAGAAATCTGTAAGAAACATTCTGTACTATCAGAAAATTTGTAAATACTCGAAAAATAGCTAATTTGTAACAGGTTATGTATTTTTGGCATAGGACACAAGAAAAATCAATGGAAGAATGAATTGTAAACGTTCGATATGGTGACGATAGATTGCTCAGTGTGGGGAGTTAACAAAAACTACAAATTCTGGTAAAAAAAGTAGTGAAAGAAGTTGAACAAATACGGTCTTGATATAAATAGAAAAGAATTTAAAATGATGTTAATTACAAAGAAGAATGCATAAATTATAAACAGATTCTTCTTCTTCAAGTGCCATCTTCGTTCCGAAGGTTGGCGATCATCAGGGCTATACGTATTTTCGAAACTGCTGACCGAAACAATTCGTTGCTGCTACAGCTATACCATTCCCGTAGATTATTTAGCCAGGAGTTTCGTCTTCTTCCTATGGACCTTTTTCCTGCTATTTTCCCTTGCATAATTATTCGAAGCAGTTCGTATCTTTCGCCTCTTGTAATGTGTCCCAAGTATTGCAGTTTTCGTTTTTTGATCGTAAATATGACTTCCCTTTCTTTATTCATTCTTCTCAAGACCTCGACATTTGTGACTCTCTCGGTCCATAATATTCTCAGGATTCTGCGATATATCCACAGTTCAAATGCCTCTAATTTTTTGGTATCAATCTTTTTCAACATCCATGACTCCATTCCGTAGAACAGCACAGAAAGTAAACAGATTAGTAAACAACAAATTCAAAAAAATCAAAAACCTACAGATAGCTATCATGGAGCTGTGGTAAATGGAACGGATGACCAAAACATTAAAATTTGAAGATGTATTGAAATTCGGAGATGTATTGAAATTGCCAGCTTCATTTTTATTAAAATAAAAAAAATATTTAATAACTGTGATATAAGTCTCTCTAAATATCTTCACTCTCTAAATATGACTCAGTCACTCTCCAAATATGACTGATAAGATGTTGTAGCATTTCATTTCACCTCGTATATAATAAAACACCGATTATTTATTTATTACATTACATTACACCGAAATTATTCTCAATCCTTTTGCATCTCCTATATTGGTAATATAAACATTTTTAGTCTGTTTATAATAATTATAATTGGTATTTCGTTTGATATTGATTCCGTTTGGATATTGCGCGTCAAATAAATATGAACTTTTCCACTTGGGTTGGTGGGTACATGTATGCGGGAAAGCGAACGATTTTTAAAGATGATATCACTCCTCAATGAACCGCTGCCAAAGCAGTCGGTTTCTTTGTTTAGTCCGGATTTGCTTAAAACTCGTTATTCGTTATTCTTTATTCCTTATTTATCATCGGAAAATGGTGTAAAGTGTAGTGGCAGTTAGAAGAGGCATATTGACTTGGAAGCAGCTAAGATCTCGGCATATGGTTTTCAAAACTGGCAGTTTTTTTGCTTAATTTCATGAGTAAAGAGGTGAACTTAATCATCTCAAAATGCTATTTGGCAGTCTTTGTTTAGCGAGTTAGTTAATTACCGAGTTGTTGTATTCTATATCCCATGCGAGCAACTTGAAAAACAGCGTTTCCAACGTTTTAAGAGGCCCACATGGTTTTAAGTGAAAATTAAGTAGCTGGTTTTAAAGAATACATTTTGTTATCGTCCAGGATAATCTGAAGCCAAATTCAATGTTTTACCTCACAAAGATTTGTCCATTTGGTGTGTCCATGGGTCCTTCTGGGTCATTTGCAGTTTGTGTGGGACAGTGTGTTTGATTTGTATCCAATTTATCCAATTCGAAGGTAACAAACTTTCTTAATAACTTAAAAGGAAATACACAGCCAGTGAAGTAAGGTAGTTTTTGTTAAATTATTCTAAGTAAAATAAACATTTTTCAATAATATACAAAAATTTGCTTTATTGACAAATTAATACATTATAAATAAATGAAATTATAAGTTTTATGGGATAGCTAATTGTAATATCTTAGTTTTTTTTAAATAAAGTTAACTTTAATAATTAATTAATATTAAATCGTATCTAGTTTAATATTAAAATTTTCATGGACCAAGCTTAGAAATTAAAAGGTTTTAAAGGCGTGCGAATAAAGATTGAGCACTCATATAAATCATACAATAACGGAAAATACCTTATTGTAATTCACATATTTAGGCACGACAGATGTAACATCCTGTATCTTATAATGTATAGTAAGGAGATGTAGCATTTAAAGCAGATAAAAAGTTTTTATTTGCCATCATTGTTTTTGTTAAACTTTGATCAAGAATATGGTAATAGGCGCGACACGATTTTCCTACGAAGACATACATAAGGGAACTTGGAAATCTCCTTGGAATGGATTAACCAAATAGATCATATTTATAGTCATTTATGCAGGACACTGTTCGAACTTTTTAAAGATGTTATGTCTTTCAAAGGAGCAAACAAAAATAGTGATCACTATTTGGTTGAGTTACAGTTTACAGCAAAGAAAAAATAAATATTCACAAACTAAAAGATCGAAATGTTGAGTGAAAGTAGAGCAGAAAAAAAAGAGTTAGTGGGTAGGTAATGAGAGATAGATGGCAACAAATAACAAAAACGATAATATCAAAAAACTCTTAAAGCAGGTTGCACGCGAAGATAAAAAGAAAGAGCGTAAATGCCTCAGAAGAAGTATATTTAATAAAAATTAAACTAGAAAATACTATAAATCACTAAAAGCAGCGTTTGAGAATATAAATCATAAATAAAAAGTTGTAGAGGTAATGGTAAATTTCTACATGTTAAACTCAGTTTTTAATAGAGGGCCACAACATTTCAGCCATCACCTCAATTTTAATTATGTTGAAAATGACGACAATACGGAAAACCCATTAAACATATATCAGCACCTACACATTAAATCACCAATAAGATAAGAAATGTTAAAGGCCATCCAAACACTTAAAAATAATAAAGCCCTAGGAATCGACGAAATATGCTCTGAAATGTATAAGGAAGGTGGTGACCACCTTTTGGCCGTAATTTAAAAACTGTAGTACTTATATTGCAGAACAAATTAATACCAGAGAAGTGGCTAAATAGAATAATATTCCCGCTGCATAAAAAAGTTGGTGATCTTGATTGCAAGAACTATAGAGCCATTACTTTGTTACTATATGTATATAAAATATTCGACAACATATTTTTTTGACAAACTTAAACTCTTTAAAAAGGATGTTATTGGACATTATCAATGCGGATTGAATGCCAGAAAGTCAACTATATACCAAATACACACACTTACGTAAATTTTAGCACTAGCATTATAATATAGTTATACATCTTCTATTCGTTTACTTCAAATCAGCCTAGGACAGTGTTAAAACAATTGCACTTTATAATGCAATAATAGACTTTGGGATCCCATTTAACTTAATACCTTGTACAATAAAATTCAAGGAGAAAACTCTATGTTCTTTAATATTAATAATGGTCTGAGACAGAGAGATGTTCTAGGGTGCCACCTCTTTAATATTGCCTTGGAAGAAAAAGTACGTCCTGAATCAGTCCGGCTGATAAATCTTATATTGAACGGATCTATCTTTAATAGAGCGGCACAAATCCTTGCATTCGCTGATGATATCGTTATAGTGAGTAAAAGTATAAGAGACTTAGTTCAGTGTTTTACAAAGTTTATGAACGCAGCAAATGAAGTGGGACTTCTTGTAAATGAGATAAAAACTAACTACACGTTAATTAGTAAATGTTCAATATGGATCCAAATTAACAACTGTACGTTTTAGTAAGTAAAAATTAAGTTTAACATTTACCAGACCTTAACAAGACCAATTTTAATATATGGGGCTAAAACATGGACTTTATTCCAAAACTAGCCGGTCCTGACTTAAAAATAAATGAAATAAAGCGCTATCTTATCTTCAGAAATCTCTGGAAACATGGGCCGGCTTTGAATAAGTTCCAGAACGACGGATATTATATAAATACAGAAAATTTAGATTCTAAAGTCAGTTCAGTGTAAAAAGAAGACCATGAAGTGCTGGAGTTGTGCCTAGGTACGATACAAATCAAGAAACTCACCAGCAGGAAAACTAGAACGGGTCGGCCTTAAGGGGGCAGCTTCCACTCAGAACCAAAAACACTCTTATACTAATAGTTTTTTTGAAATGTCTTGAAGATAGAATATATGTAGATGGAGAAATAAATGGTAGAAAGCATATATTGTTTGTGGATAATGGAGCGACCAGGACCATTAACGTCGATTTATGTATATCCGCGCCGTGTCTGTTCCGTGTTATGACAAAGCCCGGCAAAAAAAAACAGTAATGTACTCATATGAGTGTATTTATACATTGGCGTTTCCCGGACGGGATCCGTCCGTGCCCGGCCTAAAATTAATTCCAAACGATATTTTTGTTTTCGGCACTGACGATGCACGGAAATGGCACGGACCGCACCGACTTGTATGAACACGATTCAAGTATTTTGTGAACGCGAGTGCTGGTAAACAAACAAGCAGAAGATGTTGTGCGGTTAGTATGTTATAGTTTTTTATGTATGTACTAAAGAAAAAAAAAAACAAAAAAAGAGTACTGAGACATTCTAAAATATTCGTGAAGTTTTGTTTTATCGTCTAATAATTTTCTGTATTTTAAATTCTCCTTCGGTCTGTCTTTTTTTCCATATAGGATGCCACACTCCATCTTCTTTGTTTCCGCTTTTTCTGCTCCTGCTATTCCTCTTCATCAAGTAATAATTCCAACACGGTGAGATTTTCTATCCAAGCCGCCATATTTTCAACTCTCGTTTTCACATAAATATATAATAACGTTTCCCTCTCCTATTCGGCCCGGTACACCCACTGCTAAAACGCGGTTATATGTAAATTTCTTCATCCACATGATGACAGCAGTGTGCAATGTGCAATCAGTCGTTAAATAAGATACTATTGTGCCTTCAAGAAGTAAAACGATCATGGTAGCGCGGCTGCCGGAAATTGTGGAAGAACAAAAACCTGTTATGATGGAGCCTTAAAGCCATGACTTATCAATGTCAATGACTACCCAGTGACCATCAAGAAAGAGACAAAAGTGGAAACTTGTGTACCTGTGATGTCCGTAATCCGTCAAACAACATCCGATAATTCCAACGACAAATTTGACTAAATGGTTTGAGTTGCTGGCTAGTCATCCTCATGGCTGGATAGTCAATCGGCTAAATCAGGTGTAGAAAAAGAAATTAAGGGAATATTTTCGACCTTATCGTGACATTTTCGTAGCAAAAGAAGAAAAGACGGGAAGAATTACCGTTGTTAAACATAAAATTAATGCTGGTGATGCTAAGCCAATTTGTCAAACACCTCGACAATTACCACAGGCAAAGAGAGAGAAAGCTGAAACGATTGTTCAGAAGATAAAGAAAGACCGGGAGATAAAACCTTCTACCAGCCCATGAATTTCCCTGGTGGTCCTGGTCAAGAAGAAAGACGGAACGACGAGGTTTTAAGTGGACTACCATTTGTTAAACAATGTTACCAAGTAGCATAGTTATCCTCTGTCTCGGATCGATGACATGTTGGATACATTGGTTGGAAGTAAATTGCTTTACCTTTGGATTTAGAGTCTGAATACTGGCAGGTAGAAATGGACCCAGGAGATAAAGAGAAGACAGCCCTCACCACAGGATCTGGATTGTGGTAATTCAAAGTTACGCCATTTGGACTCTATAATGCTCCTGTGACATTTGAAGATCTTATGAAAAATGTGTTTTAGAGGGTTATCGTGGAAAACAGGCCTGGATTATTTAGACGACGATTATTTAGATGTCTTGGGGGATCTTCTTCAAAATTCAGAAAACGTTTATAATCGACTTAAAGCTGCCCAATTGATGTTATACCGCAAGAAGTGCCAGATATTTTAAAGTAGTCAATTATCTAGGTCATATGGGGTATATACTTACTATCGAAGGTTTATTAAGAAGTTTGCAGATATTTTTAAACCGTTAACGCAACTTACAGGGGTAGCAAAAGAGTACTGCTAGGATGGAGACTGCCAAACTGCCTTTGAGACCTTGAAGATACATTCAATTACATCACCAATATTAGGGTACCCAGTGTCAGAAGGGGAAACTCTCGATAGATGCAAGCAATGTCAATGCGAGATTGTCTGCAGAAATCTCTGGACCGGCCGCCTTCGATTAAGTTTCGGAACGATGGATATTATATAAATACAGACAATTTAGATTTTTAAGTTAGTCAAAAAGATTTAATCTTTGGAGTCTTTGGTTTGAATTGTAAAGCGCGTGTAGTCGGAAAGAAATGTAAATAAATTATATTAATTAGCATAGTGTTAGTGAAAATAAATTAGTGTAAGATTGTATATAATTTAAATAAATAAAGACTAAGTGTAATCGCTACAATATCTTTGGTATCTTTGACAGAAAAATACTTCGAAAGATTTTTAGGGCCATCATTAAAAAAGGTCTAAGGTGTCGAAAATATAACTTTGAATTATACCATTTATACACAAATCCATATATCTTGAAACTTATTTAGGTGCAGAGACTAAGACGGGTTGGACACATTGCTAAGTATGTCAGATAATAAGTACACGAAGAGATTAATATTCTCAAACCCAGAGGGCAGAAAAAGTAGAGGATGACCGCGTAGAAGATGGATTGATGATATGGAAGAAGATTTTAAGATTCTAAGGATCAGCAGATGGAGGGAACAACAGATGACGAACAAAGTTTTTGTTAGTTTATTGAGTTAAAGCCTAAATTGAGGTATAAGTTGTATTGATCAATGTGTTTTATTTAGTTCCTCTCCGATCAATTTTATAAAAGTACCACCAATACCGTTATCAAAATTTGCTTTCGTTAAATAAATATATGTAATTTATTTTTATTAGTTTTAATTATGAACAAATTGTGTAATAATACACAAATTACTATTATATGTAATAAATTTTATCTTAATTACCATCTTTAGTTGTAGTGCCTTTTACAACAATGACTCCTTATTATAACGTAATTTATAAAACGCAGTCTACTTTCCGCATTAAGCAGCAGCGTGAAGCGTATAATACGAAGAACTTCAATGAAATGATTTATTTAGGAAAATTACCTTCGTGAATATGAACGACAATTACGTGCCTTTGAGAGGGTAGTTAAAGTTTTAAAGGGATTTAACTATATTTCAAACTATGGTTGATACCGGAATGTCTCATGTTACGTTTAATTTATCTTGCTTCTACAGCAACGATTATAAATGGTTAAATTCAGAAGCCTTTTGATATGTACGTAGAATTTCCAGAAGTTAATTTAAATGTTAAACAAAATATGTTTAAAATTAGCAAATATAGAATAATAAAAATAAGAAGTTTTAATTTATTATAGGTTAAATTTGGATTTTTTAAATAAAGATGTCGACTTCTTGGTGTCTACAAATTACTTGAGAAACGTGCAATTCCCAGCCTGTATAAAAAGCCTCCGTTTACGTTTTGAGATCAATACGTCGTGCAAATGGAGTCGATGTAGGTGAGAAGTTCTTGCTTACAACAGCCACGTTCCGAGCATACTTGACGAGTTACATCCGCTATTTACGGACTAAGTATTAGCAATCAAGATCTTGCTGATACTTCCGACCTTCAAACTTTCCGGTTAACATCTTCTGGTTTGCACAAAACAAATTTGTACTTAAAGAATTAACGTTCGGCCTACAGTTTACAGAACGGGGTATGTGAACTATAAAACTTTGACTTTAAAAGTATATGAATAGTCCGTTGAATTGTTTCGATTTATAATTTGTATTTCTTTATGTAGAACTATAAATAAGTTATATATAAACATTGTAAACAATTAGAGATATACAGAAAAAACTCTGAATTTTTTTTATTAATTTTCTTTAAACACTTGGGGGTTAATAACAAATTACACAAAGTGACGAAGAAAAATACAACACACATAAACATATACAAAACATCAAGTACAGATAAGGCTAAAATATTTTATATATTTTAATTATTGATGTATTGTGTTAAATTTTGTTTTTATTTAGAAAAAACATATATTCCACATCAACCACGCAGGGTTATTAGTGGTGTAACGTACACAAGAGTTCATTTTATTTACATTAAATAGATGTATATAAACGTAAATCTTTTAAATAATTTATTACATGGTCAGTGTTTATGGTTAGTGGTTTTGATGTCATCTGAGATTCCATATTTTCTTCTTGTTTCTTCGTGGTTCTGGCAGTCAATCAGAATATGCATCACCGTCAATGGGAGAGAACAGTTTCTGCAGGTTGGAGAAGATTCTTGGGTTGGAGAAGAAGGTTTGGTTGGAGAAGAATTTATGGGTCAGTGCAGTGTGTCCAATTCTTAGTCGGTTAGTTATTACTTGGTCGCTTCTATTGGATGGATTATTCAAGATGGTCTTCACAAGGGGATAAATCTCATATAGTTTGGTTCCTGAATCTTTCCAGTAGTCTTGCCTTATGTTCATACAGTGGTCTTTAATTAGGTTTTTGAGATCGGAGTATGGGTAATTTCTTGATTTGGTTGTGTATTGTGAGTTTATTTGACTTGTGTTTGCTAGGTTGTCTATTCTCTTATTTCCAGTTATTCCCACATTCGACGGTACCCAGATAAATGCTTCTTGTTTTCGAGTTGATTGAATTATATTTATCTAATTTTTTATAGCCCGAAATATTGGATTTGTAGGGTATATTTGTTTTACACCTAATAGAGCATTTAATCAGTCAGTGATGATGACACATTTATTCTCACTACGCGTTTTGAAGAAAATTAAGGCTACCAAAATGGCAGCGTGTCCGTCATGAACTTTAGAGGCATCACTGAAAAATTTGGAGATAATTAGGATAATGAGATATCACTTCGAAGTACAAGTGTTTAATGAAAATCGGATTTGTAGTTGATTTGGGGTATTTTGTGAGGCTTAAGTCAATGGTAAATGGTTGGATTGTCCATGGAGGAAAATTTACACTGACTTGTCAAGATCGATTCAGCTTATCCATATCAAAGTTAGAAGATTTTATTCGTTCTATAAGGGGAGTACTATTTTTAGTTAGTTTTGTAGAACCAATACTGGGATGGCAAATTTGGGAGAATACTGGATGTTGTTTCTGTGCTGATATTTTCCCTATATAGTTTAGGGAGAATTAGTCATGCCTTGATTATTCTTCAACTAGTGATGATTCTTCAGTTTCGTCAGCTGAAGAAGGGTTAGGGTTTATTTTTTTCTTCAATCGGGTGATATTATTTCTTAATCTAGAATTTTGTGTATAACAATAAACAAAATTTAGGATCTGAATTAATTCCTCTGGTTCATTGAAGTAATCTTTAGAAGTTAATTCAGGGTTATGAGAGTTTAAAACATTTTCCATAAAATCACATATTTCATTAAAATTGAGTATAAAAGAAGGTGATCTATTTTTGATTTTGTCTTTGATGGATTCTAGGGAGTGAATGACATCTTCGCGGGGGGTTTTGGAAGAGGTTTTGTGTTTCTTTTTTGGTTTATATTGTTTAGGGGTATTAAAAACGGATAAGTCGGTAAAGTCGATTTTTGGGTTGTCTTCGTTAATTTCAGAAGATGATATGTCTTTTTAGCTGTTTAGAATTGACAGCATTATTTAAAGTTATTGGTGTTTCGGGTGTCGTAGTATTTTCATTGTTATTTACAGCTGATGCTGTTGTTTTGGAAGAAGAAGACGAAGTGTTTGGATTATCTTTAGACATGTTTTGGATGAGGTCGATTTCCGTAGTATTTTCAGTGTTATTTACAGCTGGTGATGTTGTTTTAGAAGAAGAAGACGAAGTGTTTGGATTAGCTTTAGATATGTTTTGGATGAGGTCGGCTTCCGTAGATTGATATATTTTATCATTAGGTTCATTAGGTTTAGATAATGACGATGTGGTTTGAGTTGAATCTGAGAGGGGAGTTGAAGGGGTGTCATTAGGTTCATAAGGTTTAGATAATGATGATGTGGTTTGGGTTGAATCTAAGAGGGTAGTTGAATTAGTTTGGTTTGAATTGTTAGCGCATTCTGATTCTTGATGACCAATGGTTTTACATTTGGAGCAACTGAATCCGTCTATGAAGAAAATATCCGGTATGAAGTATTATCATGACTTATGGTAAAAGAGTCAGGAATAGACATATTTTCCAGGGGTGTAATGAATGATTGCCTTGAACATGACTACTCACTTTCAGATATACCTACTCGAAGAAAAGTCATTTTGGATACAGTGTGAATACCAAGTTTTTGTAATTCTTGTTCAATTATTTTGTTCGGGATTGTAGGACATGCATTAGATATTAGAAGTCTCTGGGCTGGAAAAATTAATCTTCTTACTTCGACTTGACATCCATTTATTTCGATATATTAATAAGAATGAAGAAGAGCATCAACAGTGTTTTTTGAAGAGAGGTATATGCATATCCTATTGTTAGCAATTCTGGAGGAACAAAGTACATTCACTGGATACACTAGTGATCCAACAGCTACGACATAATCATGGATTTTTGTACCTTCAGTGTTGGAAATGACTATTGCTTGTTGTTTTGTTGGATGTTTAAAATAATTTACGACATCTGAGTAACTGTGTTTAGTGGAGTTGTGTGTAGTATTATTGTTGTATGAAGTCATTTGATTAATTTTCTTGATCAGAAGTTAAGCCGGTCCTGTGGCCGGTCCAAAAAACTGATCAAGACCAACTGGAATTTTTGTTATCTGTTTACGTAGGTAATATTTAAAGGTTATTTTATTCTTGTTATAAAAATAATACGAAAAGAAGTGCTACTCGCTTGAGATAATATTGTCAGCACTAACTAATGCACTTAAATTTGTAGTAGAGTTATAAAATATTAAATTATTATTTGTTTTTACCATTTAAATTGACTATATTTCGGGACAGCTGATAACGTGGTAGATTTGATCGCTATCAGGGCCGAACTCTCGTGTTAAATTTTATTAAAAAAGTTTATGGGTTTTAAGAATTCTACCGTCAGCTATTTATTTAGATTCTCCTAGCAGTTCTGTTAATGTTTTTAGAAGGTGGTAACTTAGTCTTTCAACTGAGTATATGGGACAGTCAATCAATATGTGCTACAGTGTCACTTTACATTCACAAAACAAAACACACTGGTTCCTCTTCTCTTTTCGACAAGTATTCATGTGATATTAGGACATGGTGATGTTGCTTGAAGGCCAGAAATTCCAGGGAAGGGTGAAAGACATTATTTCTATTACTTAAGTGTTGCTTATATTCCATTGATTTTGACAAATATCGTGCAATCTTCTGTATTTTCTTCTTAGGTTTAAGGGTAGCTCTCTAGCTTCACAGAGTAGACTGTCAACAGGACTGGTGCAATATGATCTAAGAGTAAGTCAACTGCTAAATCCTGAAAAGTATCCAAAGTTTTGAGCACTGTTTGATTTGCTGAGTTGTATATATCCGTATTCCAGTTGTGATATAATTAAAGCTCTATATTTTATTGTAGGAAAATCTGCTCCCCAAATTTTATGTGGTACATATCTCTCCCTATCTAGCAGAAGAACAAGAAGACAGAAAGGTGGACATCTAATCTTGGTGGAAAGACAACCAGAACAAATTTTCTACCATGGCTTGTTTGGCTAGGGATATCCTTTTAATTCCAGCTACGCCCTAAAATACAATACAATCAAAAATTTATTTTTTCAGTCGTATACGCAGTTAAAAATATGAATTTTATGAAAAGTAAAATAATAACCTTTATTTTTAACAATATCGACAATCAATATTAACAGGTTGAATGCCGCTATTTTCTAACTTACTTTTACGTGGTCCCAAATTAAAGAAATAGAAAAAACGGTAGGCTGTTGCTAATAATTATTAATAATGATGTTTTATATGTAATTGCTATTTCAAATATTTAAGAAAAGGTAAAAAAAAACTGACGCTTATAAGCGGCAGTGGCACTGAGTTCCGACATTCATATCCGTGTACCGTTAACGCTTATAAGCGTTGCCTATACTCTACAGTAAAACAATATTTATTTCAAAACATGTAACAAAAACAAACCTAAATATTAATAAACTTTGGCTGCTATATTCTATTTGCGAACTATAATGCTGCAATTTAGAAAATATCCTGGATTTCCAGGACAAGTTTCGCACAATTATGTTGTATCCGTCCGTTTTTTACTTTGGAACAGCTTTGACATCTTTTTCTGTCGAGTTGGTTTTTACCTGGTGTCGCTTCCCTTTTTATTAGCCTATGTTCGATAGTTGATGCTTTTTTTTATTAAAATTCTCATAAGGAGGTAAAAGTTCATTTATGATTGCCATTCTAAAATCAAATGATGACATTTTCTATCCAGAATATATATTATATAAGTGAAAAATATTATTGAGCATCATATCTATATTATGGAAAAAAAGTTTCTTTGGCCATCTTATTATTTTTCTTGAGTGAAGGTAGTATTAAAGCATTTGATCAAGGTGATCTTCACTTGACGTATGTTTATTGTATTCGGCGACAGGCAATGGTTTAGTAACTTTTTGTTTTCTTTTATTTTCTACTTCCACCATTATATTTATATATTTATTTGAAATATATAAAACATCCCTCTTACCCTTTCACTTTCCTATCATTACTCCTTTAGCATATTGCGCAATGGTTTCTCCCTTTTTCAGCTAAGTTGAAATAACAGCTTTTGGTGTCATTGTTCTATTAGACCGAAGAGTGCCGGTGCAGTGAGTCTGATTCTTAATTAGAGTTCTGGCTAAAGAAAACTGTTGTAATAGTTGTCCATATAAATATGATGGCCAACATTTAATAATCCATCCATTAAATGTAGGACAAATTTTCAGAATGTCCTTTACAGCCAGTATCGTCTAACATACCAGTATATACAGCAAATTTCTGAGCAACACCTCTACGGTTTGTTAATAAATACAACTTAATCCCATATTTGGGTTTATTGTTTTTAACGTATTGCTTGAACATAAGCCTGCCGCAAAAAATAACCATTGATTCATCTAGAGATAACTCACATCCTGGATAAAATATTTCTGCCATTTTTTCGTTAAAGAAATTTATTATCGGTCTTATTTTGTAAAGTTTATCTTCAGGTCTAGATTTAGCTAGTGGGGGATTTCTGGAGAAATGAAGTGCTTGCATTATTAGCAAAAACCTGTTTCTACTCATACTAAGAGAAATTCTGGCGTTATTGAATAAAGGGTCTTGTTTAGTAATAATCGCGCATCCATATTTGTCTTACAACACCCATATGTAAAAATATTCCAAAAAATATTACTAATTCTTCCTTCGTTACATTTTTCCATGAACAAATTTTAGATTTTTTATGTGTCTGCACTGGTAAAAAAATATTTTCCGCGTTAATATTTGTTTCATCAACTATAAATTCTAAAATATCATCAGTAAATATACTACGAAAAAAACAGATTGGAGTGTTTTCTGGTAGAACTGTATTGAATGACTGATCTTTTAGAAATGGAAAATCTTTCATCTCACCTGGTACATCTTCCCAACAGATGTCGGAACATTCATCTACAGTTTCTTTAGCCGCAGGTTGTTGTAAATCTACATTTTCTTTAGCCGTAGCTTGTTGCGAATCTGATATTACTTTCCAACATTTCTTACAATTTTGCTTCAGTGTACATCTGAATGCCTGAATGAAACAATATGGAGAAATAAATATATCGGGAAAGAAACGAAAGGCAGAATTTACAAAACAGCCATCAGACCAATAATGATATACGCGGCAGAATCACGACTTAACACAGAGGACAAATCAACCTAACAAGAAGAAGAAGAGAATCAATGATTGATTTTCTGAGATATAGTGAGCGACTCCAAAATATCAAGCTCACTTTTAACGTTAAAATTCTGGATTCAAAGATTGCTCGCCAGTATCGCTAAAAAATTCCGAGTCGGTAGATCGCAAAGAATTAGAAAGGCAGACAAATAGATCTCAAGTCCGATTAAGTTGGTCACCCCTGCTATATAGTATAGTATCTAAAATAATTTAAACGAGAAAAACTTCAAACAAATAAAACAGTTTACACAATACATTGTACAGGAGAAGATGCTAAATAAAGTAATTATTAAATTGATCTAAAAATATAATTTTGATGCTTAATTGTTAGGCAATTTGTAACATCAAAATATGCTCAGAAAAAAAATAGATAATAAATTTCTTTATACCGTTATTATAAAAATATATTTACTTATTTAGAAAATATAATTTAAGTTAGCTTTGCAGGACACGGGACAGGACGCGAGACAGGATAGCGAATATAGCTGCAGGACAGGACGCGAGACGGGACAGATGGAAAAATGCAAATCGTGAAACCTTAATTGAACTCTATATTAATTTTCCCATGCGTGTTTACATAGTTGAGATCTATCAAATTCGTTATTTTTGATATAAGATTGATGTTCACTTATTCTAATATTTATTGGTCTTGATGTGTCACGTAAATAAAAATACGTCCCAGAAACGCAACTCATAAATCATCATCATAACTCAACTTCAAAAAATATTGACAATATATTTTTAGAGTCATCTAGTTTAAGTCTAAATATATGTATATCTGAATTATCAATATGAATATGAATGAGTTAGATAAAATTATATTATTAGAAGAATTTTTTTCAAACAACAAAAAACCAAATTTGTTTAATTTATTAATGTTTTGTATTTTTAGAACGATTTCCGAAGTGGAAATCGAAACGTAAAATAAACTTGATGTTAATGTAAAATTGTGACTTATTCCCAACAAAAATAGTAAATTGCATTAAGACCCCATAAGATAATAGCTTCAGAATAATAAATATATTCGTACGACATCGGTAATGTGAAAGTTTTTGGACACAACAAAAAACACAATATTTAAAATATTAAGATTTTAAAAAAAACGATTAAAGGAGAGTGGTTAATAACGATAAAACATTTTAAAGTTTACTAAAAAATAAAAACTCAACTAAAATATAGCAATCAATTCATTGTTGTACATTCGTCAAAAACTTTTAATTTGTCTTGTTTTTTTTAATCTCTTAGAAATGGATTTGCGTAAAATCGTTTCCCGGATATTTCGTAGAACTTTATCCACAGCAATCACTGAAAATAATTTGTTTCGTTAAAACGTCTTTTTTTCTTGCGCTATTGCTTTCGTTAATGTTATGAAACAGGAGCAGTTGTTTCGGGGTATTTGGGGATTTAGGAATTACGTTCAGATACGAAAGCGATACGAAATAGAGATGGGCGAGATTTTTAAATCGCGTTAATAATCATTCTTATGATTTTCTTAAGATCAGGTTTCTTCTATTATATCTATAAATTGCGAAAAATGCGGAAACATATAATGATTGTCGAATAATATAAAGCATAAAGCATATAGCGTTATGAGCCATCTACTAATTTTTTTCTAAACATTAAAAATTAATGTTAAAAGAAACATATTTTATTTCCAAGAAAAAATTTAATATAAAATCAATGAGTTTGGGGAGATACATCAACTACATGTCCTAACATAAACATTTTACTTAAGTTAATTTGATAAAACAAATTAAAAATAGGTTCTAAAAATTTCAGATTATTCAATTCAATTCAAAATCCTTTATGACTTGTTTATCCACCATTTTTCTTTCACCATTTCTCTTAAAGCGACTTGTGTATAATACACCATTGTAAATGAGATATACAACATCTAAGTGAAATTTATTCCTTCCTGCTAATGCTAGAAACAAAAAATATTTAAATTAGTATATTAGACTCTCCATAATAATCTTTCTAAACCCTAAATAATAAAAAAAAACAATAAAAACAATTAATAATAGTTTATTTTTTATATATAACAACCAATAACATAATACTAATTTGTCTAAAATTGGTCTTAAAATTAATTTCATATTTTAAATATAACTTTTCTCCTAAAACCGAAAACTGTCATTGTTCTCTGACAGACACATCTAAACCTGACCACTGACAGGCTTATCATCACCTTAAGGCAACGGTCAGCAACTGCCGGATCGCGGTCCAAAACCGGACCGCGGAAGGCCGAGAACTGAACCGCCAAAAATATTTTAATATTTCAATCACATACATTTTAAATATAATTAGCAACAACTTTTAACTTTCCAACAACCCTTGAACACAGAAGAATTCCAAATCAGAAATAGACGTTTCAAATTTTTAGATTACATTGAAAGTCTTAAAATGGAATTGGCAAGAAAATTGAAAGACTTTACAGAGGTAGAAAAGTTGTAGCCATTCTTTAAAACGCCTTTTGCAGTTCCTCCACCATGAGAATAAATTGATGTTGTTGCGAATTTGTTCTCCATTTCAAAGCCCTTGCTCCAAATGGAGATTATAAACTTGCATGAAGACATTTTGTTGCAAATGCATAAAATTGCATCCACCCAAGAATTTTGGAGTAAACATGTTTCAGAGAAATATGAAAACTGCAAGAAATTGGCCTTTTACCTTGATACTATATTTGGCTCCACATTTCTCTATGAAACTTTGTTTTCAAAAATGAATTTTTTGAAGGAAGAACAAATATCGATCAATATTGACAGACGCTCACCTTGAGGACAGTATTCGCATTAGCTGCTGTCAGCGTGAACCTAACTTTAAAATACTGGCTCATAAACAGAAGTGTAATATATCACATTGATTTTGAAAATGTACACCTGTTTATTGTATTAAATACACAACATACTATGAAATTTTCATACTATGTTGAGAGTGAAAATTAAAATTAGCTAACAATTCATACGAGGTCTTCTAGCAAAACTTCGTGATACGATGATACTTAATTAATTTGATTCACTCGATGTAGGCGTATAATCTTATTTTGTAAATTATACAATTTCATCATTGTGTAACACTACTGTAGCTTTCGTCTAAAGATGTTAGATAAATGTAACGAAATATAACCAAATCGTTGATAAGAGTAGATAAACCACCTTTTCAATATTATATATATATATATATATATATATATATATATATATATATATATATATATATATATATATATATATATATATATATATATTTATTTATATATATATATTTATATATATATATATATATATATATATATATATTTATTTATATATATATATTTATATATATATATATATATATATATATATATATATATGAAAATTACTTAGTTCCCGGGAAAAACCGCGTTGAGAATTTATTAAATAAACTCTCAACGCGGTTCTTCCCGAGAACTAAGTAATTTTCATTCATCGGACCGCGGAAATGTATCCGAACATATGACAATGTCAGTTTTTCACAGAGTGTACACGGTCTGCAGATGCTTGTTTTCAGTCTAGCAGAACTAAATAGGAGATTTTGACTTTATTTTAGCATCAAGAAAACGACATACTACATGGTTATAAATAAAAATAGAATAACGCCTGGGCAATTATTAGTTCGAACAACATATATCACAAATAACCAACTTTTGCTATTTGGATCCAGAACGAAGAATAGAAACACGAAAATTAAGATATGGATCAAGAAGGCAAGATGAAAATTGGAAAATAAAAGTTAAAGGTCACTATTTGTCATAACCAAAAAACGTCGCAAAACTTGAGTACCTGGGCAAAATAATGCGTAACGGCTAATTTATTTGAGAGCTCATTTTAAATTAAAAAACTAACAAAAAGAATCTAATGCCTAATATTGTTTAATAGTTACAAGGAATTCAGTGTCATTGCCATTTATGACAAGAAGAAAATATGAGACAGAAATGCAGAACAAAAATACAAAAGGGGGAAGAAAGTAAAAACATGCTGAACTAAGGTAAATAACGATAACACCGATAAAAAATGAGATAACACACATACCATTTGTAAACTTTCATAACACTGATAGAAAATAACAAGAATATCATCTGTACAGCCTGTTCAGATCAAAAGATTTTTAACAAAGGACATCTTTTTATTAAATATCAGTATAATAAAATAACTATATGTTATAAAATTAAGCATTACAATAATTCAACTCCACGAACTAACGGATATCATAGCTTCCTCAAGGTAAAAAAGGAAAACCTATGTCAAATGCAGAAGTAATTTTGGATTTTCATAAAAAAAACATTTAAATTGGCTGCAAATATGATCACAATTAATATTAATTTTTTAACTGAGGATATAACTTAAAAAAGAAAAAAATATATATCTTAATAGCTTTGACTTAGTTTATAAATAAGACAAAATAAAAAAATAATAAAAAAAAGTAATAAAAAATATTGACAAACTTGATGTCATACTAACTTAAATATACCAATTTGAGAAAATATCCATGTAATATTTGTGATTTACCAATACCAGTGAAAAAATCACAGGTCGTCAGTAATCGTACATCTCAATACATAGCCTATAAGCAGACGAAATCGCGGCGTTGGCTGGAAGTTAATGCAGAACGGAACGAGAAGCCAAAATCAGGACATTTAGTTCGTCTTATTTAATACATGTATTAAGCGAAGACATTTAGATAAAGGCAGCGAAAGGTAATTGAATTTTGATAAGACAGATATTTCGTGAAAACAGGTATACCGTGAACATTGATCGCAAAATGATATGAGAAACATTAGTAGCAAAAAATCTTTTACGTTAAATCTAAAGTAGTTTTCTCAATAAAAATACATTTTATTTTCTTTTTACCTACATTTATTTTTGTTTACTTATAAATAGGTCTTCTGGATATGCAATCTTAAGAAAATGGTAATGCATCTAATGCTATAATCGATGCAAATAAATATAACTGCAATTAAATATTTATAACATTTACACCGCCAGGATTTTTTTCATGTGGGTGCATCTCCACCTAGACATACTCTTAAGCAATATAAAATATAGAACTATCATCATCATCATCAACTTGTACGCGTACTTTCTGTCCAGACAGGTGGATGCAGCTTATTTGTAATCCTATTCTAAATATTATAATTATCTATAAATAACTAATATTTCGCAGTTTTTTGTGTTCATAGTTCAATATTTTAAAAATCTATTTTGTCTTTTGTTACACCATAAAATATTCACTAATATATTCTTTTGATTTTAACCGTTACACACACATACACATGTATGTATTCCTCCCTTTATCGTCTGTATCCTTCCGAAGATATTTCTTTTCAGATCACTACTGTGTTTTCTTTCTGCTGGTTCATAACCAACGTTTGACTGATAATAAGTATACTTTCGTATACTTGCCGTTTAGCTGTTCTTGACACATTTTTTGCTTTCAGTATTGAATTTAGTAACCCTACTGTTCTACTCCCCTTCATTAATCTTGTGTCTATTTTCCTCCTTTTCCAATGTTTGTTATGGTTACTTCTAAGTATTCAACTCATTAGTATCACCACATGATCCGCGTACGCTATACATTGTCCCTTGCTATTGTATATAGTCTGTGGTTGAATCGTCCTGTTTGTGCTAATATTTGATCTTCTTGTGATTTGTTCTAACATTAGTTTAAATAGTAACCATGCTTCTTATCCAATTTGGATGTACCATACCGATAAAAATCCCAATAGTTGGCTGTATACCATAGTTTAAAAAACACTTCAAATTTGTATTTTGGTATAAAACATTTAATTTAAAATTTTTTAAAAGTGTCGACCAAAATTTACAGATGCATAACGTGACGTTTTCAATCTAGTTCAGATCATCCTCAGTGCCTTCTTTTTTGTACTTGAATTTAACACTAAAATAGTAGCGGTGACATCAATATATGGTTTTACATGTTTAAAACTTTAAGCATTAGAATTTAAAGTATAAAGATACATATGTATATATATATATATATATATATATATATATATATATATATATATATATGTATATATATATATATATCTTCATCTTCTTATGGTGCCTATCCGTTAAGGATGTTGGACACACTAACATGGCTATGCTGACTTTGTTGACTGCTGCCCTGAAAAGTCCGGTAGTGGTTAAGTTAAACCATTTTCGCAGGTTATGCAGCCAGGATATTCTTCTTTGTCCTAAACCTCTTTTCCCATGCACTTTACCTTGAAGCATGATCCGAAGTAGGTCATATCTTTGTTCATTGCGCATTATATGGCACAGGTATTCTATTTTTGCGACGTTTTATGGTTACGACTAGTTTGCGTCCCTTATTCATTCTATGTAGTACTTCTTCGTTGGTAACTCTGTCTATCCAGGAAACTCTCAACATGCGTCTATAGCACCATATCTCAAATGCTTCGAGTCTCTTTAGTGATGCTTTAGTTAGGATCCATAACCAAGGCCATGTAAAAGAACGGAGAATACGTAGCATCTTAGTAAACGAACTATTATTTCTAATTTTATATCGTGGCTATTAAAGATTTTTTTTATTTTGACGAAAGCTAATCTTGCCTTCTCGATCCTTACCTTAATTTACGTCGATTGATCCCACTGTTCATTTAAGTTTGCACCGAGATAACAAAAGATGGTGATTTGTGTTATGGTTGTTGGGTTTATTAGATGACCGACGGATTATTGCATAGGAGAAAGTTAGCTTTTTTTCTTTGAAGAAAGTAAAATTTGTTTGGATGGAGATATGTTCTGATTGGTGTAAGGAAAAAGAGGAGGGAGATGGAAGGATTTTGGATAGAGTTTTGCAAGAGAGAGGAAGGCATTGTGAATTAAATATCGTGCGAGTATACTATAGCTTTTTCTTGTGGAGACGACGGTTCTAATTAGTCACGTTTTTTAAAAAGTCTAGATTGTGAAAAGTCGTATTTGCGTTTGGTGGAAAGAGTTCCAACTGTGGTAGCAGACAGAATAAATAACTGACATGCTGTAAGTAATAAACAGATGTATAGTTTTATACTGGACCAAGTCGATTAGTTGAGATATCATTGTGTCTGGAGAGGAGGAGTTTATTCATGTAGTAAAGATTTGGAGCAGAGGAGTTTAGCAGGAGTATTCTGGAGAAACTGAAAGGTACGAGCAAGGTGGACAAGGCACAATCAAAGGAGAGAGA
Organism: Diabrotica undecimpunctata; assembly: GCF_040954645.1. Taxonomy (NCBI): domain Eukaryota; kingdom Metazoa; phylum Arthropoda; class Insecta; order Coleoptera; family Chrysomelidae; genus Diabrotica; species Diabrotica undecimpunctata. The sequence goes on along the minus strand of NC_092809.1, from coordinate 32,897,741 downwards.
GGTGAAGTCATCAATTTTGGGAACAAAAGGTTAGTTTCGTCATTTTTAGAAACAGAGACTTTCAATCACGACCACCAATTTAAATTAGAGTTATTCGTTTTTTGTTGGTTTTATTGAGAATTATAATACATGATAATTTATCGGGAGTCACTAAAATTAAGAAATTTTAGATTTGCATATAAGCTTAATTAATTTTTATTGATAATTGTGTATTGCTTTGTAAGTCATAATTGCTGTAATTTTATTTTCCTATTGTCTATTCTTCTTTCCTCAAAGACAACCCTGAGATATCATAATAATTTGTTAAAAAAAATAAATATTATAAACATACAGTTTGAGCAAATCACAACAATATATATATATATATATATATATATATATATATATATATATATATATATATATATATATATATATATAATACCACACAATCCCTATATTTTTTTACAAATAGAGTTTTCTTACAAAACTACAAAAACATTTTTGACTTTTTACAGATTCTAATTAAAAACCAAAATAATTTTATAAACACAGCTAAGGGTGCTTACACATATCATCCTCTGGCTAATTAAAAGAGGCCCAAGCTACAGTAACGTATACGTAAAAAACCACAACAAGCAAAAGGGAAAAAACATTGGGACGACTCAAACCCTTTGATACTAAATACGATTTAGCTGGAAATTTGGGTTTCAAGGTGTTTTACTTTTTGCGATTTTTTACGGAAATAACTTGCGTTTTATTTTCCATGGCTGTATTGGAGTTTGGTAATCACAGGGGCTGTAGAATCATCAAACACGTTACTCAAAGCCAAAGCATATTCCGGAAAATCCCTCTTCAAATGAGTACATATAAGTAACTTTTAATTAGATATTTTAGAAGTTACGTTGTCTGAAACTTTTAATATATAGATATAAAATAAAACCAAATTTTTTCTACTTTTATATCTTAAAGAGACCGACAGAAATACAATTTATTGACTTTTTCTTCTTCGTGTACGTAGAGTTCTATTGTTGTTTTTCCACTACACTGTTTTAAATTTTTCAACCAGTAAGTTCGTCGTCTCCCCTATTTTCCCTTCCAGTTTCCCTTGTAGAACCAATCGCCATCCACTTATTTTTTTTGGATATGATGAGAAAAATTTCAACTTGACTTAAGAAAAATCTGGAAATCTTAGAACATTATTGCTAAAAATTAGTGCAAATTCGAAATAAACTGGAGAGTTTTAAAAAATACATTAAATAAATATATGATATAAGATGACCAAACATTATCCAATCACCCTCTAAGTTCTGCATTGATCTAGATAAACAGAAAATTTATCTCACATTTATTTGCTAGCACACATGTCAGCAATGTGATAAATTATACAAGTTTTGCAAATTCTAAAGCACAAGCTAAATCCGCTTAACATCAACAATAATAGCATATTATAAATTTTGAATTGGAAATCCCTTAAATTTTCCTCAAACTAGTGTGGTGGAATGCGGAATATTATGAGCATGAATGGGATTATTCGCTTATGAAATTTTGAGGCACAGGTAGTGTCATAAAATAAAATTAAATGCCACTGTTGTGTTTGTTATACACATCTCGTGAATAGCGATTATTTTGTTCTTTCTCTATTTTTTTAATTATCCATTGGTTCTATTCAAGAAATACGGGGTATTTCCTTTGTTATTGTCAGTTTGATAATATATTTTATAAGGATTAATTTATTAATAGAGAAAAAATTCTTTGTTAGTACAGTTTGAGTTTTCAGCCAAAGAGCACGAATAGCTATTCTTCTTCTACTTCTTCTTCCTGCATATAAGCAATTGGCGAGTTGTTGTCTCTATGAAAGATTGCCTCTACATCTCTTGTGCGGTCGGCCGATACTTCTACCACTTGGCAATTTATCCCTTACTATTTTATTTTTTAATTTATTTATTATTTTTATTTATAATTTTTCTGAAGATTTCTGCTTTTTCCAGCACCCTCTATGTTTTGGATGTGCCAAGTCTTGTTTCTGATGCGTACGTGATTATTGGCCTTATACGGGTCTTATAGATTCTTAATTTCATCTCACAGCTAATGTGTCAGTTTCGTCATATAGTGTTATTAAGACATCTTGCTAATCTATTCGCTCTTTTTACCTGATGTCTTACTTTTTTTTAACACATCCACAGCTGTAGAGTGTAATTCCTATACTTTGTTTCAAGATAAGAAAATAACATTGAGCTTATGGAGATCAGTGTTGCCAGAACTCCGTGGCACGTGTTGCTATTAGATAGTCGATATATGATTCATTCTAATCAGAGCCGTATTCAGCACTATGTATTGTAGTTAATTAATTTCACTAATAAAAGCATATGTATAGTATTTTGTATTTTGAATACAAAATAATGCATTATAAATACTTGTTTTTTTAATTGACAGATATAGATATGAAATTATTATAGATCTAATAAAAATAGTTAAACTTTACTATTGTTTAACATTACATATTTATTAACGCTGATAAGATAAGATGTAACTTAAAAAAAAGTGCAGCTGTAATTTTATTTTCATGTCATCATTCAATCTTTGCTTATCCACTGCTGGACATAGATCTCCCTCATAATTTTCCATCTATTTCGATCTTGTGCCTCTTGCATCCAATTCCTATGACAACGTTTTAGATCGTCAGTCCAACGTGTTGGTGGACGACCTCTGCTTCGGTAGGCATCATCTCTTGGTCTCCATTCCAGTATCCGTTTTATTTATCTATTATCTGTCATTCGAGCCACGTGACCTGCCCAGTTCCATTTCAGTGTTGCTACTCTCTCTACTGCATCAGCAACTCCTGTTCTTTGTCGTAGCTGGCGATTTGGGATCTTGTCTCGTAGTGAAACGCCTAACATAGCACGCTCCATCGCCCTTTGACACACACGGATCTTTTGAACTGTTCTCCTTGTCATGGTCAACGTTTCCGCACCGTAAGTTAACACTGGCAAAACACACTGATTAAACGTTTTTCTTTTAAGGCATATTGATATATCAGATGATTTGAAAATATGGTTCAGCTTGCCGAAGGCTGCCCAAGTCAGTCTTATACGATTGAGAAGCTCAACGGTTTGGTTATCTTTTCCTATGCGAATCTCATGACCTGGTCTATGGATCTTGTTCCTACGCATACGTCTTCGCTGACTACAAGATTTGTTATCATCTGGGTTTTAGATATATTAATTTTCAATTCCCCTTCTAGCGAGGAAAGGTAGAGCTGATTTAAAAGTTCTTTGGCCTCATCTATCCTATCAGCTATTAGTACAATATCATCTGCAAACCTTAGATGGCTAAGCTTTTCTCCATTTATGTTTATGCCCTTGTCGGTCAGTTTTGCCCTTTTACATATATATTCCAAAAGCGTAGTGAACAGTTTCGGCGATATGGGGTCCCCCTGGCGTACTCCACGTTGTATCGGGAATTTCTGGGTTTGACGATCACCCACTCTAACACTGGCTGTTGCGTTTTGGTATATGTGTTTAATTATATTTATATACCGATAGTCAATTCGGCGTTCTGTCAAGGCTTCCAACATTTTTTGGTTGATTTTACGGTGTCGAATGCCTTTTCATATTCGACAAATATTAAAGCTAGTGGTTTATTATATTCAGTGCATTTTTTATAAGATTTTTTATTACCAGTAGGTGATCGTTTGTTCCATAGCCTTTTCTAAAACCCGCCTGTTCTATGGGCTGATAAAATTCCAATTTATTTTCTAGTCGTTTCGTAATTATTTTTGTAAATAGTTTATAAATATGTGAAAGTAGACTTATTGGTCTGTGATTCCTGAGGTCGGTAGCATCCCCTTTTTATGAAGTATGATAATTTCTGCGTTATACCACTGGGTTGGTGTTATTGCCATAATCTTTTTCCAGCCACTTTCAAGGCATCTGCCACTATTTCATCGCCTTCGGGGGACTTATTGTTTTTCATTTCTTGCACTGACCTTCGAACTTCATTGGGTGTTACGTCCGGTAAAATTTCAGATCCCTGATTGATTATCTTTGATAATGATCCACTTCGGTTACATTGTTCTTCTTTGTATAGTTGTCTATAAAAACTCTCTATCGTGTTCATAATTTGAACTCTATCCTTAATGATTTGCCCCTGTTTATTTCTTAATTTGTGGACATTTTTTCTTCCAATGGACATGCTCTGTCTGAGTACTTTCAAGCTTTTGTTTTCTTCTATTACTCTAGTTATTTCCATCGTATTGTATCGTCTCAGATCTTTTCTAACTTCCTTTTTAATTTTCTTATTCAAAATTCTTAGTTCATTTTGGTTATGATCCTGATTTTCCCTAAGTTTTCTTCTTTCCTCTAGAAGATGTTTTGTGTTGTGGCTTAATTTTTTGTTATTGTTTTCAGGACGAGGACAGTATTTCTTTTCAGCTTCTTTCAATATTTGAGTAATATTATTGTTCATTTCATTGATGCTGATATTCTCTAAGTCGTGTGTATCCAAACTAGTCTTAATATTTTCTTCGTAAAGTGTTATATCTTCTGGGTACAGCCACCTTCCACTTTTCTTTTTGAGGATCATTTTTGTTCTTTCAACTTTAGTGTTAAAAGTGGTTTTTGCTCTAATTAGTCTATGGTCGCTCCCTGTTGAAAATTTATTCAATACTGTTACATCCTGAACAATATCTTTCCGATTTGATATTATGAAATCACTCTCATTTTTTGTTCTTTGGTTCGGACTCTTCCATGTCCACTTACGTTGGGGTTTCTTTCCAAAGAATGAGTTCATCACAAAGAGATTTTCCTGATGTAAGAAGTCAAGAATCTGTTACCTCTCTCATTTCTCTCACCAAATCCAAAGTTTCCCATAGCAGATTCTGTATCATCTTGTTTGAATCCCACTTTGGCGTTAAAATCTCCAATTATCAATGTGTAATGTGTTTTTGAAGTTTGTATAGCTGCTCTGATATCTTCATAAAATTGATCAACTTCCTCATCCGGGTGGCTCGTAGTTGGTGCGTAAGCCTGTATAATTTTAAGGTTGTATCTTGGGTTTAATTTAAAAATAAGATAAATGACTCTGGTACATATACTTTTTATTGTGATTTTGTTTGGTACCCATTTTTTATGTATTAAAAAACCCACTCCTCCAACAGATGAATCTTTGTTTCCTCTGAAATGGAACATATTTCCAGACTTAAGTACTATTTGATCTTCTTTTCGACGCCTAACTTCACTTATACCGATTATATCCCATTTTATATGTTGTAGTTCATTCTCCAGTTCTATCATTGATGCTTCTGTTGATAAAGTTTGTACATTGTAGGCACATATATGCATTTGTCGTTTGTTTTGGTGGCCTGATCTCTTCCGGTGATTCTTAGCACCCTCTGCTCCAACACTGTTCTGACCGCCACCTTGGTCAGGGAAATTGGAACCGCCGGGGACTGAGGACCGTACACTTGATGTATCCATCATGAGGGGAAATTTGGCCTTGAAACGCCGAGCTGGCCAAGCTTGTTGGCGAGTTTTAGAGTTGTAGTAGAAGAAAATATAGTGACCCGTCTGCCTTCGGAAACCTAATCGCCATTCGGGGTCGGAAGAGACAAGAGTTAGCCAAGAGAGGCTGATAGGAAAGATTAAAGACATTTCACTCAAAACAAGTTGAAAAAGAGTAAAATGTGAAGGCTCTTATGATCCGCCAGGTGCGTTTCATAAGCGTATGAGTATTTATTCACTTTGTGTTCCCGCTCATACCTCGGGGTGTTGACTACAGACTATATGGCTCGTCCAGCATGCCATAGCATGAAGAATAGGGTGCACGCCATTTTTCCAAAGTTGACCCACTCCATGGCCTGACATGTAACTAATAACAATATACATAAAAAATTTTTCTTGTATACAGGGTGAATCACCACTAACGGAACGGAAGATTACAGCGAAAAAGTAAAAAAATTTAAACAAATTTAATGATTTATCTCTTGCTATTTTGACCACACGTGTCTTCCCCATTCTGCTTATGTGGTTATTCCATTCTTTTTTCTATTTAGTGTAAATTATACTATGACACTACTATTATACATTAGACGATACTATTATTTACAGACTTTTCGAATTTGGCACTTTGTGTCCGCCGATTTGCTTCACATGCATTTTCACTCACTCACTTTGCTTCACTGCCATTTGCATCACATAATTCCCTCACTGCATATTAACATCATCCTAATCTTCTCTATTATCGCTATCACTTTCATTACTGTCACTGTCAACCGTCATATTTATTACCGCAGGATCAATATCGACCATCAAACCGTCAATATCCCAAAATTTTTGCGGCGGTCTTAAACTCTGTGTTGTTTGAGGTAATATATCTTTTGGCTTGACTCAATACCATGTCAATTGGATTTAATTCACAATGGTATCGAGGTAGTCTCAGAATAGCAAAATTTGTCTCTTTGCACATCTCGTCGATTTTATATTTTATGTATTTTTCTTTGTATGTGTTTACGACTTCCATGAGCTCGGATTTTAAATAATCTTTTTCAAAAAAGTTATCTTTCTTCAGCAACCATGTCTTAATTTGATCTTTATTGAAGGCTTGTGTCGGAATCACTTCTTTTCTCCTCGAATATTATGAAGCGTTGTCCATCACCACAACAGTTTTCTCTGGAAGATTAGGAAACAGCTTTTCCTTAAACCATTGTTCAAATATAGGACCATCCATCTCATCATGATAGTCCGCTGAGTTTTTTTAGCTAAAAACCAAAAAGCAGCACCTTCTACAAAGCCCAATTCGATACCCGCATGCACTATAACAAATCGGGGAAATCGTTATGTCCGCTGTTTTAGGCCTGTCGAGAACCTCTTAACAAACGCAACCCTGGTTGAAGTCACTGAGAGGTCCTTCCATTCTTTGGAAACACTATGTCCAACATTCATCCAAGTTTCGTTCAAATAAACGATGGTGTATCCTTGAGAACCAAATTTTTCATTCAATCACACGCAAATACTGATGTCTCCATTTTAGAACATCGGGCCGTTCAATCATGCTTGACTTTACTCCTCGTTTGCAAAAAAAACAAAGTTCATTTCATGGAGTATTCTCCACATTGTTGTGCGTGACATGTTTGATAAATCTGTGTCTTTTTTAGCCAGTGCAAAAAGTTTGTTCAATGTCCGCAGTAAATTTTTAAAGAAAAAACTGTGCACGATGGTACGTAGCCGCGTATGAACTACTGCATCGTAAGTGAACTTTCTGCTGTTCACTCTACTATTGGTACGTTTTCTTGTTTTCTTTTATGGGCCTTAGTTCTTCTTTCGCAGCTTCTTTGCGTATTTTAGAAATAGTACTAAAACTTACTCCCATCAGGGCACTTACTTTATCGGTTAAACTTCTAGTACTTTCACCACTTCTTAAATTTAGATCATAATTAAATACATTTAAAACAATTTGTTTTGCACGGATGTCCAAAATATTCCCTTGGTTTAATTTTTAAATTTCCATTTTCAATTAACATTTAACTGTAAAGTTAGAATAACTACTAAAGAACCACAAAGCCTTAACTAAGACAGCTGGACAACCGCGCTACACAAGGCGGTCCGTTTAATTGCTTATCTTTAAATAGCCGGCAAAATGCATAATTCAGCTAAGCAATATTTTCTACTGATTTCCATGATTCAGGCCATATGGTATTCTCACCGAAAAACAAATAAACTGTCGTTACTATAATTAAAATAATATAAAATAAAAATTATCTTCTGTAAATACTATTTTTTTAATTAAAATCATTTTCCCTACTTTTCATCTCTTGTTTCGAATGGGCACTTTTGGTCAATTTCAGTAAAAAACATTAATTTTAGTTCATGTCTGTGGAAACGAAAATACAAATATTACAACCCTGAATCGTACTTGTGTTCTTCGTGGCATCGTCGCACCATTATAATTCTATTATAATGGAAGATCCCTGCAGTGGAATCCCTACGTTCATAAAGCAGTTAATCAAACTCACATTTTTTACATACATACATTTAAAAATTAGACGAACACAAAAACTAATTACGTTTAATTGACATAAAACAATTTGCCGCCACCTTTTGACTGGCAACCTATTATCAATGTATTTTCCTAATTTTAAATGTATGTAAAAATTAAAGTTTGATGAACTCCATTATAAACGTAGTGATCCTGCAGTCGGATCTTGTACCTATTAATAGTATTTCCTGTATTTAGTTACACATAAATACAAAAATTGAAATATCCATCGGTTTGCAACAAAAAAAAAACAACCAAAACGTATTCCAAAAGTTCGATTTACTGGCATACGAATCTATTGAAATGGAAGTGAAAAGCTGTTATGTGCCTTTGAAAATACAATCATGGGACGAAATGAAATGAAAAATGTTGAAAAAAATATGTACACGTAGAGATGTATGGGAATAACAACTCAGATATGTGTTCATCAAACTCTACACTGTAGTTTATCTCGAATAAAGGAATTCAATTTTATTATTTGTCACTCGCTATGCCCTTTTTGTTGTAACTGTTTCGAATATTTCAATCGGTTCTCGTTAAAGAGATTTTTAACGTTATACTATATACAGAAAAAACAATTGGAAAGTTGTATTTTGCAGCCCTAAATTTAGAAGTAATTTACAAAAATAATTACAAAGTAAATTAGAAAGTTTTTTCTTTTAGTTATTTGTTTTATCTGTATTCAGGTCTTAATAAGGGGCTGTTATCGACCAACTACTGTCCGAAAGTAAACTCTTATTCTTATTACATATATTTAGATCTCCTTTTTGAAAATGTCTGAAATTATTGGTCTATCCTTTTCAGGATGAACCATTTTATTTCCAATTTTTTTGGATTTTATGCCAATCTTCTTTAGTAACAAAATCGTCAAAATTATTATTGTTAAAAAGCTTTTAATTAATAACAGAAAATGAATCCTTTTGCGAAATATGTAGAGGTAACACACGAAAAAATATTTTGTGAACATCCAAAGCAACGAGGCGAAAATAAAATGGTTTTCACATAATTTCTGATATAGCCAAGCTTCTGATTGAAAATGTTTCCATTTAGAACAAAATATTTCAACAAATTGGAAGAATGTTTCCAGTTAAATCAATTTTAACGTCGAAAGAATTTTTTTCAATTTATAAATCTATGTAATCAGATAGAAGTTCAAACTTTCTGATGCATATTATATTCACTTATTTAATAATTCATTTGTTTCACCCTTTACAGTTAGTAAAGTATTGATTTTAGCAAAAGCTACATATAAATTAGTTATTAGAATCGATCTTTGAAGATTAAACCTACGAAGCTATTAGGTTATTAGAAGTATTTTAATGACATAATAATAAAATATAGAAAATAATAAATATATTAGCTCATAAATATTATTTTTATGAAATTGTTAACGTAGTAAAAATTAGATTTGTGGTTATAACACAGCAAGTTATATTTTGTGTAAAATAGTAGTTATTTCGAAATTCGAAAAGTTAAGAATATTACAATGGATGGCCTCTTGAAACATCAGCAGGACATACTGTTTTACCTTAAACAACTCAAAAATCGATATGTGTTTTATATCAGAGACACACTTCACAAAACAAATATACATCTAACAGAGTATTATGTATGGTTCTTATGTACGCATATACTTGGCAACGTTGCACTTGGTAAACGGAACCACAAGTGACAGCTGTGACATGACAACCAGACATGGACAACACACTTAGGTTAGGGACTCCATGTGAACAAGAATAATAATGTTACTTTATATATCCTTATAAAGCTTAATAAAACCTATCGTAAATAGCTTTATGTTATATTATGTCCCACAGTTCTAAAGAGGCATACATTATTACACAGAGGATATCAAATATATCAAGCTCTTAACCCTAGAAAGCAGCAAAAATAGTAAAAAATAATCTAACTCACTTTAACAAAAAAAGTATGAAGACTGAAGCAATCCAAGCAGCTAGTATAAAACAAAAAAATATGACGTAATAATAGCAGCTTCTCCAAAATATAATCTAAAAAAAGCTTGAAGAAAAATGTATCATTGGTGCAGACTTTAATGCTAAAAACACCCCATAGGCTTCAAGGTTAACCAATAGGGTCAGGTGGGGCAAGAGCATTTTTGGGACAAGTGCGTTATAAGCCTGAATATGTATAGAAGGAATCTGAAATAAGAATATTCTACGTACAAGTATACTGGGCTACTTGACAGAGAGTGGCGCTGACCGACTTACAGGCTAATCTTCGAAAACTTTTTTAAGGGTGATTATTTGTAACCTTGGTTACACTTTAGTCTAACCTAATTTTAGGTTAAACTAAATAAATATTATGGTTCGAAAATATATTCAAAAATCTGAAAGAGACAAGAATTATTCCAAGGAAACTCTTCTTTAGTCCAAAGAAGATGTTAATAGTGGAAGATACTCTGCATATGCGGCAGGGAAATTACACAAAACTTCTCTTAATACTCTACTCGATCACATTAAAGGAAGAGGAGGTAAGAAATTAGCGTCATATGGTCGTGCTACACCACTTTCTACAGAGGACGAGAATAAATTAGTTCATTGTTTAACTACTATGGAAAAGTATGGGTTTGGTCTCTCACGAATGGAAGTAACGCATGTAGTGAGCAAATACGTTAAAGCGAATCAACTAAATACTCCGTTTCAAAATGGAATTTCTGGAAAAGGCTGGCTTTTTTCCTTTATGAAACGTCATAATCTATCCGTTAAAAAGCCGGAAAATGTTGAGATAGCAAGAAGAAAGAGTGTTGACCCTTTTATAATAAATAATTATTTTGAACTAGTTTTAAAAACTATTAAGAATCTGGGTATTGAAAACAACCCACATTTAATTTGGAATTTGGACGAAACAAGTTTTTGTTCCGATCCGTCAAAAACCAAAGTCGTATGAAAAAATTGTGCCAAGGCGACCAGGACGACAAGCACTTCCGGCAGAGAAAATACATCAGTGCTTTTTGCATGTAATGCGAAAGGTGAAAAAGCCACTCCTTTGTTGATATTAAAAGGAAAGCAAATATGGACACATATGATGCTTCTAAAGGAATAAGTATTTCTTGAAACTACCTAGGCTGTCTCACCCAATGGATGGATGCAAACCGACAAAACTATTTTAAAAGCCATAGTTTCTGAATAGCCAGTACTTTTGCTTTTTGATGAGCATATGAGTCATGTTAGTATAAAGCTTATCCAAAGGGCAATTGATACTCAAGTAACGATTATAAAACTACAGCCGTATAGTAGCCACATTCTTCAGCCACTTGATTTGAAGGTAATGAAAGCAGTTAAATATCGATGGGATCCTTGGGACTGATGGTATCATGGCAAAGATTGCATATCGGTCAAAAACTAGCAATAGCCGAATTTTCTGTACTCTTGTGAAATATATGGAGTAGTCTTTTAAGTGAAATTATTTCAAATGGTTTCAGAAAAGCAGGAATATATCACTTTAACGATAAAGTATTCCCCGAGGAAACATTTGATTCAGATACGTTTCAGAGATGGAAAGATCAGTTAAAAGTCTCAAACCCTCTTTTTTTATAAGCTGACTGTTTTTTTTATAAAATATATAACTTTAATCTGCTATTTTCAGACGATATATTAAAGGAAATTTTCGAAATTAAAGTGAATATTCAAGCCCCATCAACAAGTACCACATCTTCTGTGGATAATGTATTAGGTAATTTCTTTTTTAAATTATTGCACCCACTATAAAAAGTAACCATTTTTTATTTTAGCAATTTTTCAAGTAGCGAAAAAATCAACCGAATGCACGAACATTTTAACTGAAACGTCTGCTGTTTCACTTGAAAACCTTATGTTAGCGTTCATAAAAAAGGGAAATAGTGAGAAATAGATAAAGAGTAAAATATGCAATGATGCGGAACTTATTACTATGGAAGCTGTGCTTGAACGAATCAGATAACAAGAAGAAAAAAAACAAAATAAAATATATTTGGCGGCTTCTAAAGGTTACAAAAGAAATATAAAAGTCCTAAAAACCAGAAGTGTAAAAAAAATAAAAACAAAGAAAAAATAACAAGCTAAAATGAAACGTCCGAAGATGAGCAACCAAAAATTTCTAGCTCCCAGTATGAGAACGAAGATTTTGCAACAATGATTGAAAACTATCAAAAGAAATACGAAAAAGAAATAATAGATATTCCTTATGAACCAAAAAATAAGCGACTGGATTGCCGTCAGGTTTTGTACAAAAAAAAATAAAGTTTTTTGTCGGCCAAATCACTGAGATTAACGATGAACCTGTTGTGAAGTTTGTAAGAAAAGTAACTAAATATTTTACATCGTTTCGGTATCCGCAAGTTAAAGATAGAAGTGAAATTTTGCGGGAGGATATTATTTCTGTCTTACCACCGCCCATCATAGGTCTAAGGGAAGAAATTCAATTCCAAGTAACATTTTCTAGTTACAAGGTTGAGTAATAAAGTATGTTTTACTTGTTCTTTAAGAAAAAAAAAATGATTTCGTTTTGTATTAAAAAAAAGACAAACATTTAAAGCGCTGTAATTTTAAAAACCGTTTTGTTACTAAAGATATAAAGATACCGTGCTTGCCCCAAAGCAAGAGAGCTCATTTGACTGCTGATTTTTTTTTCCTGAAATTTTTCAATATATAAATTTTTTGAGATTTTCCTTTAAGAAATGTACTGCGAACAAACTAATTTTATCGTCATAGGAATCATACACGAAAAAATAGGGAAAAAAATACGACTTTGAGAAAGTTAACTTTTATAAATTTTATTTCGCACTTACCCTACGTGACCCTACACTGGTAGAGAATTACATGCAGTAATAAAAAATTTAAATGGAAAATGGCACTTAACTGAAAAATCCACAGAATTAGCCCACAGATAAAAATAAAATGCTCGAGTTGATTTTCATTTTAATTTAAAGGAAAGCAACAAATGTAATGAAAATAAAAGAAACTGATGGTCCCACTTCTGGACATTCTCTGATACTACTAACAATAAATGAGCATATTATAATGAACCCAACCTGGGCTAGTTTTAGACAGGAGTTCAGTGACAGTTTTTACTCAGTATTAACAAATTCTAAATTTTGTAGTTACGAAAAATTTAATCGAATACGAGGCTAGTCTTAGGAACCCTTTAAACTGCTCCTACACCAACCCCTTTTGGCAGAATGTAACGAGCTACCTTTACATTAATTAACAAATTAACAAACTTTGTTTTTTGTTACTTGGTGAAAAATATTCTTCTAATCATTTAATTTTATCTGACTCATTTATATTGACAATTCAGACATATATAAGATACATCTTAAAGTAGACGATTTTAAAAAGATATTACAAATATTGTTGAGTTGCATTCCTGGGATGACTTTATTGTAAGATGTTCATTTAATTACATGAAATCAACAGTAACTTGAGAATACCCGTCAAAATGTAAAATGAAAATTGTACCCATTTGGGACAAAATGCAACCTTGTCTGACTCTTCGTTTTATGGCGAATTCTTAGGTGCAATTGTCTCCAATTTTTACGATAGCAGTTCGATTCCAGTACAGATTTTAAATGACATGGATATCTTTGTCATATATTCCTATATTTTTTAGCATCTGCATCAATTTTACATGCTGTAATACCTTTTCGAAGTCAACGACACCTGCAAATACACCTTTTCTTTGATCACGACATTTTTGTAATAGGATATTAAGCGCAAAAAGTGCCTCCCTATTTCCCATAGCATTTCTAAAACCAAATTAGGTATCTTCGAGATCTTCTTTGCATTTAAGTCTAATTGACGCAATAGAATGTAACTACCCTTGTAAAATATATACCAATGGCTCAAAATCGCCTCCTGGTGTTGGCTGTGCTATTTATATAGATAATATTGAGGATTATCTTAAATACAAATTAAAATTAGATTGCTGAATATTCACAGCTGAATTGGTATCCATTTTCAAGGCGTTGGATTGGATAATTAATAGTACATTATATTTGGAACGGTATTAATTTTATTTGACTCATTAGGATTAAGACACTTCTCTAAACACATATATACCAACAGTCTAATTGTAGATGCGCTTGCAACGCTAAGGGTCCTAAATTCTGTAAAAAAATTGTTTGATTTGTGTAGGTAACAGGTCACTCTAATATTCCAGGCAATGAAAAATTAGACCATTTAGAAGCTAGAAAATAAACATGTTAGACTTAATTAGAAAATTGAGTGGCAATCCCTTACTAAAAGTAGCAAAAATACATACTGCAGTATGTATCCAACTCTTCAATCTACTCCCCAAATGAGAGAAGCTTCATCTCTCGGAAAATTTATACCATGTGCGTTGGATGCATTTTTACAGTAACCGCATACTTATATTAAATAAAACTCTCGAAAATAGATACATGTGAATGTGATAGCAGTTTTGATGACCTTAACCACGCAGTTTCAATGTCGGTATAATCAATGAGCCATTATCTAAACTGCCTTTTTCAAACAGTGATGTGTGAATGCAAAATGGTAGGACATTAGATTTAGTATTTCCAATTGTCTTTTCTTCTATGTCATTTACCTTCAACCGTTGACTGTAGTGTTTGTTTAAAAAAAGTAGCTATGAAGGCTATCTTAGCGTGAAGCTTGTTCAATCCTTTTTGTACCACCACCAATCTTGTTTATAATGGGAACGTTAGGAAATTAAGTAAATAAATAAAATAGAAAATTTGTCAGATATAAATTTAAAGCAAGTTTTTTCTTCTTTTTATGTGGACATGACTTTTTCTGTTTTTCAATGTCCCTCTAGTCAGTTGTCTTTCCATCGTTTTCGTGGTCTTTCTACCGATCGTCTTCCTATTAGGGAACCATCTCTTGCCGTCTTTACTACTCTATTTGTCGTCGTTCGGCTTATATAATCTTTTCATTCTACTCTTCTATTTTTTACCCTGTCCCTGTACTTCTAGCTCTGTCCTATAAGTTTTACCATCAATTTTTCAAGTGATTTCATCTCTGTTGTTTCTAACATCCCATTTGTCCTCCTTGTGTCATGTCGTGTTTCTGTCGCGTATGTCATTTAAAGGAAGTCACGAGTATTGTTTTTACTTATTCAACCAATTGTCTAGCTAAATAGGTCTTGAATCTAAGGCAAAAAAATTACTATGTTGTAACGTAGGCAAACTATTTACCAAAAAGAGAATATAGTGATTTATCAAAAAGATTTCAAAGGTATAACTTTCTAAGCGCACCCTGTATAGTTATGCCTACATAAATATTCTAGGCCCTTCGCTCGTGTCGAAAGAGATTCTGGTGTGCTTGTTTTAAAATGTATATACAATTTGTTTGTATTATCTTTAAAATTAAAATGAATTGTGCACCATCCTTAGTAGTTTATAAACCTTTATAATCCTTAAAAATTTAAAACAAAGCTATTAACAAAGTTAACCTTTATTATTTTGTAGCGAACAAAATATTATTAAAATATTCTAGTAGAATTACATTATCTCGGAAAAGAAAGAAACATTCTCTGTTTAGAAATTAAATTACAAATGAAAAATGCTTATACAAAACTAAAATTAAAATTAGTAAGTAAGAAAATGAACATTTTATATCTTGGCATTAGATTATGAATGAGAAATACTTACATGAAAATAAAACCATACTTTATCCCAAATTTCAAAATTCGTTCACATAAAAAAAATTCTATTATAGAAGATATTTAAATACGATATAGGTATTTATGTAATTAAAAAAACCAATAATAAATCACATCACTGTTATTTAGTTCATAGGTAATCTTTACTGTTCAATAAAAACAAAATAAAATTGGTACAACCTGAATTAACCCAACGCTTGTGTGGCTTGTAGAAAGGATATAATTTTTACCAACTAGCTACTCAGGCTGGGATTTCGGAACGTTGAATCTATTGGCAGCAGAAGCATATATCCTCCATAAAAATCTATAGGATTGGACGGATAGGCAGACGGGATATTCCACGTAAGGGACTTATACCAAATAACGGTAATCCTGTGAATTGTTAAGGGTGTCATGTAATGGTGGCCAACTATACATTATGGTTTCAGAACACATAAGGGTAAATCCATAGCTGATGTTGAACCTACCCATAACAGTGAAGTATGCAACAATAATTATTATTAGATTCTACTTTTAAGGCGAGGTCTCACCAGTTGCATTGCGCTGCGCCGCGCTGTTGGTTTTGGTTCATTTGTGCGCGGAGCGAGCTTTAGCGACTAGTGGGAATGACAAATAGTGGGACGTCGTGCAAGATGAAACCAGAACGAACGTTAGCCATTGGTTGTCGGTAAAGTATGATACACCAAAGAAAAGTGCGCATTAAGTTGGAACGGTGTTTGTGATTTACGTTCATTTTTACAGATTATTGTATTTTTGTCGCATTTTTTCAATGAGTGGAATTATAAAAAAGTTGAAAAACTTTAAAGCATACAGAGACAAACCGGAATTGTTGAATTAGAAGAACAATAATTATCATATAAAAAGTAAGAAACATGATGCATGTAGCTGAAGCTAAAACAAAGATCACGTCTTTGTTCTCTTGATATAGAAAAGAAAAGATAAAAATAAAAAAGTCAATGGGCACAAGCAAAGATAATCTTACATTTTAATTTCAGCAGACATTGATAAATGTTTTGTTTCATCTCTATGGATAGTTTTTAGAATTAGATTTTTTTAAGGACGAGATGATATTTTCGTCAGTACTTGATTTGCTTACAATCATTTACAATTTTTAATAGAAAAGGATGGACCCGTCAATCGAATCGACACAGAAACACGTGACAACAGATATGATATAAAAATGTAAGTTTATTGCGAACTGCCTGCGTATTTGAAGAACTTTTTCTTGGTATTTTTGTTAAACTAAACAATAAAGATTTTTCTACTTTATTTCTCCAAGATTCAGCTACTAATTCCCCGTTGAAATGCTCCCTGTCAAAAGTACCTTCTCGGGTATATATATTTTTTGATTGTGCACTCTGTCTTAAAGAGTTATGTAAGTAGACAGTTGTTAAAACTATGCCTCGGGTTTTCTGTGACTCCAAAGCATAGATTTTCTCATGAATGCCAGAATAAGGTTTCACAATGTTTTCATGTAGTGCGAATACCTCATATGCCAGAATAACATATGGTATAATCAGATCATGTTCAGGAAGTGGTTTACCCTCAGGTATATTCAGGGTGTTTTTTTTCTATTTTCTCCCATAAAATAGTATTTTTCAATATACCGCCATCCGATATTACGACCTTGTTAACCTTCATTAACAACTAAAAAGTTATAGTTTGCATTCACAAGTTCAAACAAAACAATGCTAAAGAATGATTTGTAGTTGAAGTATTCACTGCTACTCTTCATTGGTGCTTGTAGTGCCCCATGTTTACCACTCATAGCCGCAGAATAGTGTGGGTACTTTCATTGTTCTTCGAATTCATTTGCACATTTTGGCCATTGTTCCATAACACTCTGTGATACAGTTTGTTTGGACACTTTGAATACCTATATGCGTCAGACTGCTAAAGGAATATCCTGTTGCTAGGAATCATAAAGTTATCTCTAGTCTTTCCCTTGCAGATACAGCAGTTTTTATTATTACTGGTTCAATTATTGTTAACAGGTACTCGAAATCGTGCAACGACATACAGCTGTAACCCAATAACGATGTTTCTTCCGGATCTTTCGTTTTTGTGTTGTATAAATGGTTAATTACTATAACAGCAGCACTTCTTATTGTTAATTTTGTTTCCATCGTGCGCGCATAAATAAAAACTAAACTT
The DNA here is from genome assembly GCF_040954645.1 of Diabrotica undecimpunctata. Lineage (NCBI taxonomy): Eukaryota > Metazoa > Arthropoda > Insecta > Coleoptera > Chrysomelidae > Diabrotica > Diabrotica undecimpunctata. The sequence goes on along the minus strand of NC_092809.1, from coordinate 32,879,936 downwards.
ATTTGCTTCAATAGAATCACACGCGCAAAGCAGCTCCGCTCTGTGCAGTTTTGCTCCGCGCTCCTCGAAGCAAAGCGGCGCAGCGCAGAATAGCGCGACCGGTGGGACCCCGCCTTAAGGTGAACCATTGGAAATATTTAGGACAGCAAATTTAAATTAAGTTATTCATAGGATTAGGTGTATTACACCTAAACGACTAAGGTTGGCTAAAATTATAACTTGACTAAGTTATAATGTTATATCATACAAGAATAATAAAATTCCAAATACCAACTATTATAAATTATTTTGTTTTGAAGTAATTCTCTACACGGTGTACATAACGTATTTTCATTTTATTTTATTTTATTGATCTTTTTTTAAATCTTCTATCTTAGTTCTCTTTTTGTTTCTCATAAAATATAACATTGTTTTTCTTAAAATGTTAAACTCTTAAGCTAATGTATCATTTGACTTTCAAACTAAATGTAAACCTTTTTATTCGTGTCCATTAAAAATAAATTGTAAGCTTAAACATTTCACGACTTTTGATATTATGATTACTAATTAATGAATTATCGTATAATGCCCTTCCTGCCTTTTATATATTTTCTAACTTTGCACCTTAAGCTATTGCGTAATTTAAACTGTTATTTGAGTTTTGTACCTGCCTGGGTGTCATATAACTCATAATTCTCATTTGTTCTCTTGGGTTTGAGTGGCTTAAAATGGTTTTAGTTACGACACATCGGGGACAGGCTAAATAACCTATTTTGTCTAATTTGTGCTTAGTTTATTGCTGAAGTTAACTCCCTTGAAAGTCTACAAAAGTGTCGTATCAGATATGTACGAAAACTGAGTTAGATTACGTTCAAGATTTTATGTTTACTGGATTAATTAAAGAGCTACACAAGGGTGAACTAAAAGAGCTTGTACGGAGTAGGGTTGCCAGAAAAATAGAGATAAAAAAGAAAGTAGCAGTACCGTCAGTAGTGAAACGACGATTCACATGTCAAAAAGGTATCATGACAATCATCAAATGCAAAACATTACTTTGTTACTGTGACAAATTAAAAAAACAACATAGATCATAGAAACCCGTCAATTTATTTGTTTAGTTTAAAAACCGTTAAATTGGGAGGCCCTATAAAAAACTTGAAAAGCTAAAACTGCAAATCATTCGGTCCAACTGTACGAGATTTTTATTATGAAAGAAATCATTCAAAAATACAATTTGAAAACTCAACAAATCGAAGTTAACTGGAGGCTATTTACGTTAAAATAACCAAACTAATGGTTTGGATATTGTATATAATAGAGAAATAAAATAATTTGCATAATATCCAATAACGAAACATTTCACTATTTTTAGAGAAAACTGTATTTCTCTAAAAATCGATCCTTGAATAATTTTGAGCATCATACAAGCATATTTTTCCGAGATATCCATTTTAACGATTTAAAGAAAAATATTATTAAATTTAGAAATATTGTAGGGTCTTTTATAACCGATAAAAATTTAACGATAGCATGTTTAGTAGAGGTGTGCTCAGTGATGCAATCTTAAAATGTAAGGTCCACTCATTCGATTTTAAAAGCAATATTCTCAGTGCAGCATGAAGTTGATAAAAGTATCTAAATACCTAAAATGTTATTTATTTATTCAAAACCTAGACTGGTAGTTAGAAATTATAACACTTTAAAACTTTTCCAATGTTATTACAAGAGAGCTTACATATTGGTTTTCCATTTCAAGTATCGACAGTAGTTCTATAAGTTCACTAATAAATGAAAAAAAAAGGGATTTTAAAAAATCTTAATTTGCGTACTCTTTCGTATTTTTGCGATTGCGATGGTAGGCGTTTAAAAGAAACCAATCTTTATTAAAAAATAACCAACCGTAAAATACAAAACGTTAATAAAAGCCTGACTGTGAAGATTTGATCCGTTGTTGATTTATTGGGTCGGAAACCGCACTGGTAGTTCTAAACTATTTGTTCAGCATAGGGGATCAATCTTCTGTACAATACGTTAGACAATACTTAGTTTTCTTTTTTAGTTTCTGGAAAACAGAAACCAAGATTTAAATGAATTAAATATTAATTCCGAAATTAGTAGAAACAATTAATTTATGATAATAGGGAAAAATAAGCATTCGTACTATTGCCCCATAACTCTCGAGTATTTTTGCCCCATTCTGCAACACTGTCAATACCATGTGTTAGGATTTTAAAGACCTAACCTTAATCAAAAAATCTTAACATAATAACCCACAATCAAGCCAAGAAAACACCCGAATAAACTAATTCAACAAAAAATGCAAATTTGATTTTATCACAAATTAATTTTGTTATGCCAATATTACAGTATAACAACGCCTTGAATTAGCTTTAAACTTGGAACAACACATATGGCACACTGTTGCCAAACGTTTGTAACTAAACTCAGTTCAAACTGGAGATAAGCGGCAAAATTAAATGAGGGCGTTTTTTTGCCCCGTATCTGTTTTTACCCCCAACTACCCTTTAATTCGAAAATATTTAAATATACATTAATAGCAAAAAATATAAAAAAAAACAATGTAGAGACTATTAACATGATGTATTAGCTGATTATTTATTTCTTACTCTATAAAGTTGTAACAAACAAAACTAACAACAACAGTCTGAGACAAAGTAATTAGTAGATTGCTTCGAAATGTGTGCCATTCTCCTAATAAGTATTTATCAGACCAAAACAATTAGGACCGAACTAGTTCTGATTGAAGAAATTTACCGTTTACGATTTTCGTCTATTCGGAAATCCTCTACAGAGGTTTAAGCTTCGGATAAGGCCTAATTACAGCTAGATAACTATCGCGATTCCGAAACGGGTTAATGTATGTTTGTACTTGGCCCCGGGAAAAATCAATTCCTAGACCTTGTTCTACAGTCTATAGGCACTTAATATATTCACTGGTACATGTTCGATATAAAATTCTTTTTGTAAAATCCTAATGCCTTAGGACGGACGCAATATCACTTTACTGTGCCAGCATAAATGTATATTTGATGGAAATGTACTATATGTATTTTATATTAAATATTTTTGAAATTTACTACTCGAACAAAGTGCTGAATACGATAACGATACTGAGTGTTGCATTATATTGCTTTCGGTAAAATTATTTTAAGAAAAATTCATTTTATCCTTCTTATACCTATCCGGTTCCTATCCGTTACAGATATTGAAAACTAACATGGCTTTTTTGACTTTGTTAACTGCTGCTCTAAAAAGTCCGGTAGTTGTCAAGTAAATCATTTTCGTAGGTTATGAAGTCAGAATATGGTTTTTCTTCCTAGATCTCTTTTTCCATGCACTTCACCTTGAGTTGCGACGTGTTAGGCTTATGACTAGTTCGCACTCTGCGTAGTACTTCTTGGTTATTACTTTTGTCTATCAAGGAAATCCTTAAGATGCATTTATAGCAGCATATATCAAATGCTTCGAGTCTCTTCAGTTAAGGTACATGACTTCACTCTATACAGATGAACTGAAAATACTTAAAATTTTAGTAAACGAACTTTTATTTCTTATTTTATGTCGTGACTGTTAATTTTTTTTTATTTAGGCGAAAGTTGATCCTGTTTTCTCGATCCTTATCTTAATTTCCGTCAATTCTACCCAATATTCTTTATTATCCGTTTAATCTAATCCTGAATTTTTTAAAGTTATCTCCAAATACTTACATTCGTTTGTTTATTTTATTGAGTTATTATTTACCTCTAGGTCTTCTGCAATGTTTCCAATGCCAGTTATTACGTTTTATTTTAACTAATTTCCAAATCTCAGTATCCAAATTTTTCATCCAACTTTTATACCATGTAATCGAATTTTCTTCTGCTAAAATTATTTAACACTGGCAAACAAAAGACTATGGATATCGTTGTCGGCGACCTCGACTCCTATCTGTCCATATTTCTTGTTTCAGTTTTTTTTATGTAACATCTATTTAAATCTTAAATAAAATAGGTGACAGGTAGCATCCTTGTCGAAGTCTTTATAGACTTTAAACGATTATGAATAGTTTTGTTCGACTTTTATACGACATTCATTGTCTTCGTAATGTGATTTACGGAAGTTATGTAAGTGTTACCTACTCCATATTTCCCTATAGCTATTAAGGATTAAATATTTGAGACTGGCTGAATGACAATTGTCCAAGCCAATGAAACAAAAGGATTAAATGTAGCTTAATTAGCCCATTTTCCATGTTTTCAGTATTTTTCCATCAAATTTGTTTTAATTCTTGTATTGAGGCTGAAACGGCCTATTTTAGCAATTTTGCAGATATATTTCCAGGGCCAGTTGCTCTGTTATTTTTCATCTTTTTTAGCGCATTTATTATTTCATTTTTAGGTATATTTTTTTATTTTAATGTACATTCAGCAATCTTTTAGTTATAAACATTCTAATAATAAGTGTTTTTGTGGTTCAAAATATAAATTTATTTTAGGGAGGTCAGTCCAATGACTGAACCTCCCTATTCCGATAATATACTATATACATACACTTCACATTTACAAATAATACATATTCCATCCAAAATAGGTATATATACAGTTATGCTAAGTTAGAACACTTATCCATAAATCAGGGGCGATATTTTGCGACATTTTTTAGAGATAATATGTTGTGATTTAGATTCATTGATCTTTATCCGCCATCTCTTTGTCCACTTTTCAATGTTTCTAACATGCCTTTGAAGATATTAGGTAGCTGTTGCAGGATTATTATTTATGACTAACATAGTAGTGTCGTCTGATAATGTTGTAGTCGTAAATTTTTCGTTTGTTGAATGTAAAAAACTGATAAAAAAGATAAACAGGTTTTTCTTCACTGAGAGCTATATGATGCATGATAATAAAATCTACACAACTTAGATAGTGGCATGGATTTGTGCATACAGATTATTATGTAGATATTAACATACATATATGTAATAAATTTCGAAGTTATATAGAAGAATTATATAATATAATGACTTATTATTACTACTACAAATAATTTAATGTAATTTAGTAACTTTTAAAAGAGTTCCTATATCAAATTTTAAAAACTAAAGAGAGCTATTTCACATAGTCATAAAATGTTATTTTTTTTAGAGATTATATACAACGACAAGTAACGACAATTCCCCAAAAGCTCTCAAGATTCCATTTACGTTGACCTATCAAGAACAAAATGGCGTATTATAGCAGAAGCACTTTGGCATTTTAAAGTCCTATTCCGATTTATTGAAATTATATGGAGTAAACGAAAAGCTGAAGAATAAGCGATAGAAATCCAATGAAGTTGAGTGGTTTGAGAGGGAAACTGGTTGGAGAAAAGAAATTGAATGGAAGCAGAAAAACCAAATTATTTTATTACCGAGATAAGATATACTCCTATAAACGTCAGCTTTTATCTTGTTTTGTAAATACTGAAAAATAATAGCATCGGAGAAAAAATGGCAATGAACAAGCTGAATTAGTTTTATTTGGCCAAATATACAGTATCGAAGAAAAAGTTATTCTTATTATATAATCTTTATAGTGCTTTTGTTCTGACGTAAAAAGTTTCGTAGTAAATAAAAAAAATTATACTATCACGATCTAATTTTTTACTCTGTAAATGTCTGATCTAATGTTAATACTAGTGTTTTGCTTAAAACTACTATAACCTTGAATATTTGGGTCACCTGATGAGAGGACATAAATACGCATTACTTCAAAATATAATGCAAGGAAAAATAGAAGGAAAACGGAATCCAGGCAGTAAAAGAATGTCATGGTTGCGTAATTTGAGAGAGTGGTTTGGCTGTACCACTAATGAACTCTTTAGGTCAGCTGTAAACAAGGTCAGGATAGCCTTGATAATTTCCAATCTCCGATAGGACTGGCACAAGAAGAAGAAGAAAACTATGCTACAAAGGTCTTCAGAGTGTACTTCAATCCATTCGCCATACGAATGGCAGCATGAGTGAAGGGGATTTTGGCAGTAAATTGCACAACATGAAAAATATCCTACTTAAATACATTTAATACCCTGAAAAGACAAATGTAGTCTAAACATCCCTCCTAAGTCAAATGGAAGCAATATTCAAATGGATGAAATATTTCATTGCAATGGATTCTTTAACGGTTATTTGACATACAAAGAAAACACAATAGTTATTTTTAATCTCAAATGAAAACTAAATATTACCTTAAGTTAGTCAATCTAGGTATTAACGACTTTTTTCTAAAACGGTTTCTTGTAACATTTTTAAGTGAATTATCATTTTATGTGGGATTAAACCACAAATAAAAAATTTTATTTATAAAATATTTTATAAAAGGTATAAACATATAAAAGAGGGGTTCTGTAGCTACATCGGGTTATATCACAGAACCCCTTAGAACGTTTTAGGAATATCTATTTTATCATCAGTGATTCTTCCTAAAATAAGTATTACCACTTTAATTAAAGCAAACGTGAAAGTTAAATTTTGAATAGAATTGTAACAAAATGTGGTTTAATACTTGTTAGGTTTACATGTGTACAACCACTAAATACACATACGGGTAAAAACCCCTAAATAAAGGTAAATTAATTTGAAATTACATTTATGGCGATTTACGTCAACGCTATTTAAAAATTAAAAAAGTAGAAATTAAAATAATGTAACAGTAGCAACCATCAATGTTGTTGTTTGAAGTTGTTAATTTGTCCTGAATTTATTTTTAAGAACATGGTGGAATTTGGTTTCAATTCAATGTGCTGATAAAGGTGACAGCCTATCACCGAAAATTTCACATTTAGAATAAAGTTTTACACCAAACTGGCTTATACCATCTCTAGCCGATCCTTGTTTTGACGCTTTCCCGAAAGTTACCTACCAAAGTATATATAAATATTTATACAGGGTGTCCCGGAAAATAGTGCGTTCCTTAACGATATGTGCAGATTGCAGCCTTTAAAACAAAAAAGTCTTATAACATTTTTTTATGAAGTTAACGTTTTAAAAAAAATTGTTCATTTTAATCCATTTGATTATTGTTCGCAGAAAAGGAAATACAGCCGGCAACGTTGCGTTCCTTGTTATTCTTCGTTAATTACTGTAAATCAGCTATCATGAATCATCGATCGTTAGGCATAATATGTATTGATACTGATAACAGTGATAGAGAAAAAGCATGTATTTGTTTTTATTAAATATTTAATAATTAAAGTTTGAATACTGTTTTTACTTACATGAAAAATTATTATTACAATTAATGTTCGAAATGGCCAACATTTGCACAGATACACGCGTTTATTCGACGAATCCAATTATTCTTAATATTATAAGTATGTAAATTATGTCTGATTATTTCAGCAGCATCAAAAATGCGTTGTCGCAATTGAGCTTCTGTTTTAATTTCATCCTGGTTGTTGTATACTAATGATTTTAGATGTCCCCAAAAATAAAAGTCCATAACATTGCATTCTGGTGTTCTGGGTGGCCACAGAACGTGTCCATTTCTACCGATCCAACGACGGGGAAAAGTGATGTCGAAGAAATCTTTAATATGTCTCGTAAAATGTGCTGGAGCCCCGTCATGAAGAAACCACATTTCAGAGCGTATTTGTAACGGAACGTCTTTAAAAAGTATCGGTAGAACATGGTGCAAAAAATTTAAATAGGATTCTCCATTCAATCTTCTAGGAAGTTCGTACGGTCCAATCAGACGATTACCAATAATCCCAGCCCATAAATTTATACTAAATTGTTTTTGAAAATTTGTCCTACGTATAGCATACGGGTTTTCATCACTCCACACGCGACAATTGTGAAAATTAAACACACCATTTCTCGTAAAACAAGCTTTATCTGCACACAACACTTTGCACGGAAATTCGGGTTCTCTGGCGATTTTGTTTTGAAACCATCTACAAAATCTTAATCTTCGAGGTAAATCGCCTTGGTGTAAATCTTGCACTCGTTGGTAATGGTAAGGATGTAACAGTTGTTCCGTAAATGTCTTGTGAACAATGTTTTTTGAAATGCCAACCATTCTAGCCACAGATCGAGTACTTACTCTTATATTATTACTGACTATATCCAAAATCACATCTTCTGCATTTAATCTACGGTTACTTCGTGTTCTACCGCTAGTTTTTTTAGGTATCACACAACCCGTCTCTAATAACCTTTGGGACACGTTCACAAAACTTCGGGCATTAGGATGTCGTCGTTCGGGATAGCGTTCAACATAAAGTCTAACAGCCCTATTACTGTCACAGTGGGCTTTACCGTACGTAATTAACATATCGTGATACTCGCGAATCGAAAACATGACAATACTATTTATTCTTGAGCTACGGGTAATTACAACTGCTTACAAATTATTTAATAATGTACCTTTTGTTGTTTGTAATTGTTTGTTTTAAATGCTACACTCAGCCCATACCTTTAAGGAACGCACTATTTTCCGGGACACCCTGTATATATATATATATATATATATATATATATATATATATATATATATATATATATATTGTGACGATTGGGGTTTATAGAAAATAATTTATAAGTTATATACTACATAATATTAGATATTTGGTTGTTTTAAATAAGTTATATACTAGAGAATTTTATAAAAATATATTTATGTGAGGGCATTTTTAATAAATTAGCATATAATAAGTGTAAAAAGTTGTATTTTAGTAGTTATGATTTTGTAGATATTTTTAAGTGAGCCATGTGACTAGGCAACACACTATACCCTCCATTCCTAAGTGTCATTTTAAAATTTTTAGGAATATAAAGTGGGGTTATAATAATATATTGTTTGAAATGTGTATTTTATTAAATTAGAATGTTAAGTTACTAATTTAATTATATATTCTGATCTGAAAAGCCTAAATGTCAACAAAATTATTAATAGAAAAGAATGGAATTCTCTGGATCACCGGAGATGGCCATGTTTGCGAAATGGTTTGTTCCAGAAAATTCAGACATGTATTAAATAGAACTAAATAGAACATGATATCTTACGAGATGGTTCTAGAATATCCAAAAGATATAAATACCCGTGATTTGGATTCAAGATGGAAGTTTTTAGTCTGAAGTCAAGCAGTCAGGAAGTTTTTAGTCAGAAGTCAGGCCAGTTCATTATGAAAGTTAGTAGATACATTTAGTTAGTGAATAGTGAAGTAAATTGTTCAGAATTTTCAAGAAGTCAGTCAGAAAAGTTTAATAAGAAATATGAAAGTTAGTTGGAGATAGTCCAATTGTTTAATATAGTGAGTTAAATGAAGATTAAAAATTATGCATATATTTAATGCACATTTATAATTATACACAAATAATTATTGAAGATTATAAAAGTATATTAGAAGAATATTGGATGGACATTGGAAGGAATTAAAATTATATTATGATTGGAGATTAGTATAAATCAACTTATAATAATTGGATATTGGTATATTGAAAAGAAGAATAAATATAAATGCTGTTTCCTGGTTTGTTTGGTGGTGTATAAATGCTGGTGAAGAAAAATATATCTTAAATTGGTAGAAGCTGATAATTGGAAAAAGAAATTTCACAAAAACAAGGATAACCGAAGTACGAAGACATTCAGTGGTGACTAGAATATATATATAATGGAAAACAGTTCATTTGGGCATTCAGTGAAAGAAAGGTACACAATTTTGTTAATATAATTTAGTTAGTGTCATAACAATTTCAATTTTGAAGATAGTTTGTTTAAATTTTACATTGTCTATAGAATTTGATTAGTTTTATAAGAATATTAATTTAAAGATAGTTTATTTTAAATTTACATTGACTAGGTTAGATATATATATATATATATATATATATATATATATATATATATATATATATATATATATATGTGTGTTTCATAATAGTTATAATAAAGATAATTTAAAAAAGTACTTACAAACTAATTCTTTGAGAACCGCGATAAAAACCCTATATTATTAAAAATACTCATTGCTCATCATTCAAACAAAAAACACATCATAACAATATATATATATATATATATATATATATATATATATATATATATATATATATATATATATATATATATATATATATAAAGGGGTTGAGGTTAATTGGGTATACAGCTGATTGAAAGCCAAGTGTACTCTGTTCAACAGTTCATTATATTTCGCCAATTTTCATTGGCATCATCAGATGAGAGCTACAATTATTTAAAACATGGTAAAATACAATTTAATAATAGTTTGTTGTTTATACTTACTTGATTGAGGTTAATGGCAGTGCGCTTTATTTTAATAACATCAAGTAAAAAAATTTTTTTTTTGTTGGAACAATGTTGATTGTAGATCATGTAACATTTAGTTGTATAATTTACGTTCACAAATTAAAATATAGGAAACAAACACAATTCAAATTAAAAATAAAACAGACACAACGTTTAGTTCGGTAACTGTCATTTTCATATATATATATATATATATATATATATATATATATATATATATATATATATATATATATATATATATTTATATATATGTGTTTATATATATATATATATATATATATATATATATATATATATGTGTATATAAAGATTTAGATTCACAAAAATTTTTTCATAAAAAGAAAATTTTATTTCAGGAAAAAACTCAAGTTCAAATGTTTTCGAAAATGTTGTTTTTTCCGCTAACTATAAAGTTTTACTCGAACATATCTGAATATCCGTATACAATCCTATTAATGATGCGTAACTTTACTGCTCCATTTCAGTAAACAACAAAGCTCATTTTTCAATCTCGTTTACGATCTAATTCTTCCATGATTCATCCATTTTACGAGAATCGTAGCTGCTCATACCGCGTTCGATCTGATATATCGTAACCAGCACACGGACGATAAATTAGTGTCAAAAATAATCATGACTTGCCGGCATTCCGTGAGAATATCTTCCCAAACAGAAGAATTACCCTAATTTGGGAAGATGACTAATGAACTTAGAGGTTCGTGACAATATCGTGTATCACTTTATTAAAGTTATTGGATAATCGATACAGCTAATCTTGTTTGTAAATGTTTCATTTTGGTAATTAACAATAGGAATCACTATACTGGATATTTTGTAGTTACCTTTTGGAATATTTTAATGAATAATATATATTTAAAATCTACATTAAACGATTTAAATGCTCCAGAGAATTATACATATAATATTATAGTTTAATCGATTACCATCAAGTCATCGCTCTCCTGTGAGAATTGTGTGAAATGTCAAAGTTGATATTTGCATAATTATTATAAATATTTTTAGCTAGATATATCTGGAACAATAATTACGGGGGCATGCACAAACTAATACACATATATAGTTGTATGTTTGTAAATTTAAGGCCTTTTTCTTGAACTTTGATCTTTAGTTTTATTATTTAAATATTTTACCAAGTTGTCTAGTTTTGATGTTATAAATAATTTTATTTGTTTTTATTTTAGTTAGTAACTTATACATTTAGTAGGCTTATTGGTCTGTAGTTTTTTTAGATCTCTTCTAGTCGTAAGTAAACTTATTATGGTTAAGAATTTCATTCATTATTGCATACAAGATTTCGATAGTCATTTTTGCCTTATTTTATGTTTTCTGTTACACTTCATTTGCTTCTGTCCTTTGTAGATTTCACGTTTACTGGTTTCCAGTTATAGTTGTGAATTTACGTTACTTTTAGTTTTCATTATCTAACGATTTTTTGTGATTTTATTTTGTTTTTAATAGTCGAGGCTTATGTATTAGTCCTATTTTAATTTTTTTGTGTCGTTTGTTTCTATACTTACTTAGTTTTTGTTTTTCGCTACCTCTTTATGTTCTACACTTTGTCTTTTTTTAAACTATAAACTAAAAAATTCATATACAGACACTAATTCGAGTATACGGACAACATGGTACAATATAGAGGTAAAAATAAAAAAATTACCGAGCAATTATATAAAGGATACATACAAGACAAAATGTAATAAAAATATGAAAGATACAAAATACAGAGAATAAAAGTTAAAAAAATAGTCACAATGAGAATAAGATAAGCTGGGATAAGTTCGCAGAAAAATGGAGTAAAACGGAAAAGAATTGTTTTAGATAACATTGAAAAACCTACGAAGCAACAAAGAAATAAAGCTAAGAGAAATAATGACCAAAAACATAACAAAATTAACTGCCGAAAAGGATATAATAAAAAGACAGAAAGATGGAACATTTCGAACAACTGTTGAATGGAGAGCAAGAAAAAGTAAAGAAAAATGAAAATAATGTAATAGGAAGGAACTCTTAAAGCATTCTCTTATTCTTTTAATCATTCTCTCATATTTTTAATACATGACGTTCGTCTTCGATCTGCCCGCTCCTTCCATCTATCTTGCCTTGTATTATTAAATCTTCTTACTCTTCTTCTTTTTATGTAGATATGACTGTCTGTTTTTTAATGTGCCTCCTGTAAATTTTTGTTCCATGGTTTTCGTGGTCATCATACTGATCTTCTATCTGTTGGAGAACCGTCTCTTGCCGTTTTTATTACTCTATTTGTTGTTTTTCGGCTTATATGATAATTCCATTCTACTCTTCTATTACTTACCCAACCGTTGACGTTCTCCACCTTACATCTACGTCGTATATCTGTACTTCTAGCTCTCTCCCACAATATTTTCCATCAATTTTCCTAAGTGTTTTGATCTCTGCTGTTTTTAACATTCTTTATGTCCACTCTGTGTCAGGTCGTGTTTTTTCCGCGTATGTCAGTATTGGTCTGATGACTGTTTTGTAAATTCTGCCTTTCATTTCTTTCCCGACATTTTTCTTTCTTCATATTATTTCATGCGGGCACCTTGCGGCTCTGTTTGCTCTATTCACTTGATCTTCCACTTCTGTTTCGAGCTTTCCGTAGCTAGATAATGTAATGCTTAGATATTTAAACTCCATCACTTCTTTCATTATTTGACCTTCCAGCTCCATAGCAGGATGTTTTTCTCCCGTTTAGTACCTTTTTCAGTTTTTATTTTTTTAATATTTCATCCATAATCAGGCTGAACAATAAAGGACTCAGGGAATTACCATGTCTTCTCCAATTGATAGCTTTAATGAGGTAAGTTAGTTCTTCTTCTACTATAACTTTTATGGTGTTGTTTTGGTAGATATTTTCGATCGTTTTAATTATTCCTAAAGGTATCTCTTTTGCGTACAATAAGTGGATAACATCTTTTAATTTGACCTAAACATAGATATACCGGTTTGTTGTATTCTAATGTTTTCTGTTGCACTTGCCTCATTATAAATATAGCGTCGGTGCATAATCTTCCTTGACCTAGAGTTCTTCTGCTATTGTTATAATTTCATTCAGTTTATTTGTTATCACTTCAATCATTAATTTTTGTCCTGTCTTTAATAAATTTCTCTGTAATTTTCCGGGTCCAATTTGTCATCTTTTGTGAAGGCTGCTTATTCTACATTCTTGAGGAATTCTCTTTTGTTTATTATTTTTAAAATTAGTTTTAGTAATTTCTGTTAGATCTGGTCCTCTGTACTTAGGAGTTTGTTTGGTATTACGTCCCCTTATGGTGATTTTCTGTTTTTTAATTTCCTTATCGCTTTATCTCTTCCTCCTCAATATGTATTTCTTTGTTTGCCATCTTGCCGTTTGATTATCATCACCTTTAGCAAATAGGGATTGAAAGTAGTCTGCCGATGTTTCCTTCTGAATGTGTTTCGTTTTTACTAGTTCGTTCATATGTTTCCTTTGTCCTCTGATTATTCTTCATATTTCTTTTTGTGTTCCTTGGAAATAAGACATAATATTAGAGGAAAGAGGCAGAGAAGCAAGGAAGAGAAGAAAACGAAAAAGATAAAAAATGAAAATTAACAGGGAATATGGATTATTGGGACTTTTATAATCATTTTGCATTGTGTGATATGAAATTCTAACCAACCTCTAGGCCTGCAAGGCCTATTGAGTAAAATGAATGAATTATTTTATTTACAATTTTATTGGAATACCAAATAAATAAAAAATTGCTTATTCACTTTTTGTATAAAAAAAGACAAAAAAATTATCTGAAAGAAACTTAAACAAGGCTAACACCTAATATTGAAATGCTGTCAACGCCCGACTTTGCCTATCGTAAAATTCAATTTCTCCGCAGCGACTTTGATCTCCCGAACTCAATAATTGTTTGATGCTACAGTAAACAGAAACTGAACGAGTACACGGTGTCACCAATACACTTTATGCAAATTTCATCCAAATATTTCACTTTTACAAGAAAATTGTTTTAGTTTGAAGGTAAAGAAAATGCTATAATCTATATTCATGTGTTGATTACATAGGTACTTTCTTTCACGTTCCACCTTTAAAATTTTACCGCAAGAAAGGAGGATTATTTAGGTTCAAAATAGTAAAAAAATGAGCATGAATATAAAAGAAATCTTATTAAATTTTGACAAATAGGGCTATTTGTCAGTAGAATATAAACCTCAGAAGAGCATTGAGAATTAAAAGAACATGGTGACAAACGAACTTCAAGAAAATGTAAACGGAAAAACTATATAAGATATGTTAATAAGATACATTGGAAAAAATCCTTTATATATAAGGCATTATCAATACGAAGACCAACTTGCTAAGTTGAAAGGAGTTCCTGAAAGCAATATGAGAAGAAGACCAAATAAGACGTGGGGGAGACGCTTAGACAGGACATGTCGTTACTAGCGATTAATATCCGTATAACCCAAGATAGAAAATTATGGAGAAATGTAATTGAAAAGACTAACTTCTGCCTGTAAGTTGATCATAAAACTTTTTTTCTTTTTTTTAAATCTCAGCAGATAACTCAAGGTAAATATACTTTAAAATGTCTTTCTAACGACTAAAAAAAAGTTCAAGCTGACTTTTCTATATCCCCAAATATTCAACATATGTAAATCAACATCCGTTAGGTAAAGTCCACGACGGTACGGCAATTGTTATAAGAAATATCATTAAAGGTCGCGGCATATTATCGTGCACGTATAGTTTTCGGCACGTAGCGTTTCCACTCCAGCAATCGGATTGCGCGTTCACATTTTCATCCATAGAACGTTTCAGTTTGGTTCGGTGAGGATATGATCTCGCTTTTCTCGACAAAAATTAGGTACAATTGCTCTTCTACTTAAAAAGATGAAGAAAGAAAAACTGTAGTAAAAAGAAGGTTTGAAGTACATTCAATGCTAAGAGAAAGGAAGAAGGAAGGTGAATACTGGACTTTATACAAAGAATTAATTGATGACGATGAAAAATATTATCGATATTGTTACGATAAATAATGACGCATAATATCTAAACTATAAACATCCTTTCTCATTTAAGTCTTTTCTAGATCATACACCAGCCGGCAGAAACCCCAGGTAAATTCTGACGGGTCGCCTACTATTCGAAGTTTCCAGAAGCAGTTCGAACAAAACCAGTCCGAGTGATCTTCTCGTCTGTTCGAAGGGAATCGCCGGAATTCTAGTCTAACGGTTGTTTGGTATAAATATAGAGAAACCCTTTATTTAAGTAACAGTTAGTTTTTGAATATCGAGTTAGTTTGAGTCCGAAAATATAATTGTACGCGGAAATAAATAGAAAGTTGAACGTTCAATACCAGGAGACAATAACATGTTACCATCAAGCAAATTCATAGGGTAGTAAAGACTATCAGAAACTCGCTCGAACACAAAAAATACTGTACTTCTGCAGTTTTAGATGTCTGTCAAGCATTTGAGAAAGTTTGGCATGTAGATAGGTCTTATCTCTAAAACAAAATCCTTATTTTTTCGTCCGATAGGTTTATTTTTAAAATGCTACCTAACAGATTGGTGTTTTCAAGTCAAAAGAAGTGGAAACCAATGTGTTCCTCAAGGGAGTATACTAGGAGCCATCCTCTACTTAATACACACATCAGATCTTACATCCAGAGACAATAAAACAATCGCTACATATGCTGATGACACAGTTATCATGACTTCAATTTCTACAGCAACTGACGCATCCCATGTATTGAAAAATCACCTGCTTAAACTAGAGAGCCAGCTTAAACTGTGGCGAGTCCAAGTCAATAGTTTAAAAGTAACACAAATAACGTTTACTTAAAAAAGAGGTGACGCGCCACCAGGTTCTATAACCAACACTCCACTACCAGTTAATACCGTAGGTAAATACCTAGGAATTAATTTAGCTAGAAAACTTAATTAGGGTATCTACAGAAAAACCGTATTGGTACATGAGTCGAAAATCAAATCTTAGCCTGGAGAACAAACTTCTGGTTAATAAATGTATTTTAAAACTGATATGGTTATATGCAGCACAAATCTGGGGTGCAGTAAGTAATTCCAAAATACAAGAACTTTAACGATTCCAATCGAAAGTACTGCACCACAGATTACACTACGATCTACAGTTACCAACAGTTAGCGAAGCAATATCTGCTGTAAACTCTGCATACAAAACTAGACTATCTTTCATCGAAATCCACTGGCCACGGTTCTGCTTAAAACCCTTCACTGCATAATTTTTCATTTTTTGTTACAAAAAATTTGCAGACTGGATTTTCGTTATTTTTACGGGAAAAAATAAAAAAATTCTTAACAACTATTTTTTTTTTATTTTGGAAAAATATAAGTGTTGTTTATGAACAATATTATGCAAATAAGGATATACCTTAAACAATAATTAGGAAAAAGAAAAATTTTGAAAATAGTTTTAGTGACGCAAAGTGCTACACCACACTTTTCGCACAACACATGTGTGATTTTGCACCTTGCTTATTTTTCGGACCACACAGATTAATGGTGAATTGCATTCGAACATTCTTCACTGGCATAACCTGTGCTGGGATTTTTCTTTTCTTTATTTGTAGCACCTCCTCAGTTTCACTTGATGAAGCTCTTCTCCTTTTTGCAATGGTGAATCGCTCTCCTGTCCTGCATAATGCTTCTGCCAGTTGTATTCTAAACTGAACGTGTGTGACTTTGAGCTTCGCATCAGTTCTATGTTTAGCTGAATTATTGTAAAGAATTTAACTATTAGCAACGGCTAGATCTAGTAGATAGTAAAATATTCTAAAATACCATTTTTTTACTCCTTAGAATAATTTTATTCTGCCCATATTGCTGTTCAACAAATCAACACCGCCCATATGACGGTTTTATTCTTGTACAAGATATGGACAACTTACTTCTTTTGTTCTCTTTTCTTTCTGGTCACATATCTTGATAGTAGGAAGTAGTAGAGTAGTTAGTAGTTGGAGTAGTTTTAGGAACTTCGAAAGCGAAAGTAGATAGAAACGTAACTAATTTGTTATATTTCCACACTAGGCTACTTATTTCCACACCATCGCAAGTACCGACAAACTCTACACTAGTTCCTCTTTCTGCATTTTTCGTAGCCTTTTCATCCGAAAGATTACAATTTGGAATCCTATTCCTTCTTACGGTTTCTAAACTGTGAATATCATGTTTGGAAATAAATACAGGGGAGGTATAGAAGAGTAATAAATATCAAAATAAAGCCTGTGCCTCATATTCCTTGGAATAATTCTAGCCAATCTCAGCACAACATTTGCAGTTTTTCCGAGGTCGGGTTCAAAAGCAGGTCTTGTTTTTTATCATTCTCTTGTCCTGTATATAATTCTATACGATACGCATATCCAGAGCTACTGCATAAGACAAAAAATTTAAAACCCCGTTTATGTGGCTTGTTTGGTAGTTACTGCTTCATGTAGTGCCTAGCTTTGGTAGAACAATTTTTTTTCATCGACGGACAGATATTGTTCCAATGGAATTCCGTTTAAAAATGCTTCCGCATAGGATAAGGCATTCTCGTTATTATTGAAATGTAAAAATTGTCTGATTTTTTCGTACCTGTTGACTGACACAGCATATTTTATTTTCTCAGAGCCAATTTCTTCTGACCAATATGCCCCTGTATTGGGTAAATGAACAAGTGATATATATATTGTAATTCCAATAAACTGCTTTATGTCACTTCGTATAATATTCAGCGGTTTGTTATAAATTATATATATATATATATATATATATATATATATATATATATATATATATATATATATATATTGTTATGATATGTAAAATCGAGAAAAATATTGGTTTGTTTAAAAAATATTTCAAAATTCAATAACATCAAAATAATTCAGATAAGTAGGATAATATCCAACAAACATTTCGAAGAAGGAGAGTTATTAATTTCTTGAATTACCTGTACTAAACAAAAAGTAAGCTTTACATAAATCATTTCTTTGTTATACTTGAGTGACCCGCATAAGTTTAAGTGAAAGCCAAAGAATTGAACGGGGTTTTTCAAAATCCATTAATGCAGTGATTAAAGACAATAGAAGGGATTATAGAAAGAGGTTTTTGTTAGTTTTTAAGATTTATAGAAAAATATTATTTGTAAATAAGTTTTAGGAAATTTATAATTATAGGTAAAAATTTGTTTGTTATCGAAATGAAAAAATGGGGGAATTGTGACGAGTTTTGATTGGCGGAGATTGAAAAAGGTGGGATAAGTATGTAGAAAAAAGTTTAGCGAGATTGAGGAGAGAGAAAAGATATAATCAGTTGGTTTTCCAAATCTGTAAGAGGAACAGTGATTGTTCTCTGGCGGTTCCTGAAATGTAGCAAGCAGTAGTGTTGAATGTTAGTGAGTTTTTGTGGAGTTAGTGTATCTGACAGAGGCTGAAGCAGCAAAATATTGTAAGTCATATTTCTCTACTTATATTCCAAGAGTCACTGTTCAGGCCAACGAGAGATTCAGTTTATCGTAAAGAGAAGATATTCCAAGAGTCATTTTTCACTCGGGCCAACGAGAGATTCAGTTTATCGAGAGGAGAAAGGCTATCATAATTTGAATGATTTGTGCTTTTGAAGGAGATCATTAAGGACGATATACTTGCAACAATCTGTGTAAGATTGCTGATTACATAGGGAGCGGTTGAGAGGAGATAATATAGTCTACAAGGAACAAGGATTTGGACCACTCATCATCAGAGAGAGATATTTTGTTTTCTGCAGTTTTTTCTTTTATTGATAACACAATTTTTACACTTAATTTAGAAAGGATATAAATATTTTGATTAGGAGAGTTAGAATAGTTTGGAATTTTGAGATTTCAATTAATATTATTTGTACCATTAATTTTGATTGTTCACGTACGGAGAACAAAATTTTGAGAATCCTTATATGAGATTTGTTTATTGAAAACTTTTGAGTGTGAATTATTTCATTATTTTTATTTCAATATATAGTGTTAGATCATATGTGTTTTTTATTATTCCGGTATTCTCTGGACTTTACCTTTCACATGTAATAGCATAGATATTGAAGCACGAATTTAACCCTGAGATAAAAGAATTAAAAATTGTGATAGAGTCATAATCATATCATTTAAATAATTTTAATTAATCAAAAAAAAAATTAATTAGCTAATTATTGCTTGGCGCACCAAGACTTTAATTAGCTAATTAATTTTTTTTTTGATTAATTAAAATTATTTAAATAATATGATTATGACTCTATCACAATTTTTAATTCTTTTATCTCAGGGTTAAATTCGTGCTTCAATATCTATGCTATTACATGTGAAAGGTAAAGTCCAGAGAATACCGGAATAATAAAAAACACATATGATCTAACACTATATATTGAAATAAAAATAATGAAATAATTCACACTCAAAAGTTTTCAATAAACAAATCTCATATAAGGATTCTCAAAATTTTGTTCTCCGTACGTGAACAATCAAAATTAATGGTACAAATAATATTAATTGAAATCTCAAAATTCCAAACTATTCTAACTCTCCTAATCAAAATATTTATATCCTTTCTAAATTAAGTGTAAAAATTGTGTTATCAATAAAAGAAAAAACTGCAGAAAACAAAATATCTCTCTCTGATGATGAGTGGTCCAAATCCTTGTTCCTTGTAGACTATATTATCTCCTCTCAACCGCTCCCTATGTAATCAGCAATCTTACACAGATTGTTGCAAGTATATCGTCCTTAATGATCTTCTTCAAAAGCACAAATCATTCAAATTATGATAGCCTTTCTCCTCTCGATAAACTGAATCTCTCGTTGGCCCGAGTGAAAAATGACTCTTGGAATATCTTCTCTTTACGATAAACTGAATCTCTCGTTGGCCTGAACAGTGACTCTTGGAATATAAGTAGCGAAATATGACTTACAATATTTTGCTGCTTCAGCCTCTGTCAGATACACTAACTCCACAAAAACTCACTAACATTCAACACTACTGCTTGCTACATTTCAGGAACCGCCAGAGAACAATCACTGTTCCTCTTACAGATTTGGAAAACCAACTGATTATATCTTTTCTCTCTCCTCAATCTCGCTAAACTTTTTTCTACATACTTATCCCACCTTTTTCAATCTCCGCCAATCAAAACTCGTCACAATTCCCCCATTTTTTCATTTCGATAACAAACAAATTTTTACCTATAATTATAAATTTCCTAAAACTTATTTACAAATAATATTTTTCTATAAATCTTAAAAACTAACAAAAACCTCTTTCTATAATCCCTTCTATTGTCTTTAATCACTACATTAATGGATTTTGAAAAACCCCGTTCAATTCTTTGGCTTTCACTTAAACTTATGCGGGTCACTCAAGTATAACAAAGAAATGATTTATGTAAAGCTTACTTTTTGTTTAGTACAGGTAATTCAAGAAATTAATAACTCTCCTTCTTCGAAATGTTTGTTGGATATTATCCTACTTATCTGAATTATTTTGATGTTATTGAATTTTGAAATATTTTTTAAACAAACCAATATTTTTCTCGATTTTACATATCATAATATATATATATATATATATATATATATATATATATATATATATATATATATATATATATAAATATATATATATATATAATAACGGATTTATTACGGCTGTCGCCGCTTCTCCGCCCCCAATTTCCATCTTTTTCTGTCATATGCAGTTGCCTCTTCTAAGTCTCTTGCCGCCATTGCTTCATCAATATCGTTGCGCCAACTTCTCCGTGGTCGTCCTCTCTTTCTTCTTTCAGGAGGGATCCATTCCAGTACTCTCCTAGGCCATCTGTACTCTGGCATTCTTTTAACATGTCCGAACCAGATTAATTGTTTTCTTTCTATGTCATCATTGATATTTCTCTCCATTTTCATTTCGTTTCTTATTTGTTCGTTTCTAACTCTCTCCAGTTTCGATCTACCGCAGCTTCGTCTCAGATAATCCATTTCTGTCGTCAAAAGTTTGTTTCTATTACCTTTGGTGACGTCCCATACTTCCGAACCGTAAAGTGTAATACTTTGGACTATACTACCGTACATGTGTTTTTTGGTTTCTCGTCGAATTGTTTTTTGCCAGAGAAGAGAGTTTAAGGCACGAGTCGCTGCTCTGCCCTTGTTTATTCTTTCCCTGATTTCATCTGCGCTATTTCCCTTCTTGTTGAAAATGACCCCCAAATATTTGCAGGATTGCACGCCTTTGATTTTGTCGTCTTCCAAGACTAGGTCACATATTTCATCTGTTCCCACTGAGAGATATTCACATTTTGTCATATTCATGTTTAGACCTGCCACCTCATATTCTTCTTGCAGTTTTCTTACCATATAGCTAAGATCGTAGCTGTCTTCGGCAATTACTACCTGGTCATCCGCAAAGAAAAGTGTATATAGCTTGTTTTCTTCCACCGTTATTCCCATGTTTCTACATTTTTTTACCCATTTCACTAACGATCTGTCCAAATAGATTTTAAATAAGGTGGGTGACAGACAGCAGCCTTGTCTTAGTCCTTTTGTTGTTTGAAAAGGAGAGGTGATTTCTTGTCCCATTTTAATTCTTGCAAAGTTTTGTTCGTAATTTGTTATAAGTTAAAATTATGTTAATAAATTAAAATATTCATAGGGACTTTCTAGTTGTAGGATATGATTTGGAAGACTCTAATTTCCTCTAAATTCCATTTACCGTTCGAGTAAGTTTAAATTTTTTTTCTCCATATAATGTCTAAAAAAACATCCAGTATTTTTGATCACAAATTAATTGTAAAATAAGTATACCTTTGCCCTTGGAGTAAACCAGAATTTCTGGAGGCTCCTCATCTATAGTGCTATCAACTATATTAGTGTCTACAGCATTCTCATCCTTTTCGTTGACTGGTTAAGAATCCTCATTATCAGACTCTTCATATGTACGAACTTGTTCGTCAGGTAATAAATCTGGATCGACAATATCATCATCATCATCAAACCCATCTTCGCTATCCCAAAGCTTATCTATTATATCGGTAAGTTCCTTGTCAGTCCGCAACCTTTTACCTTTTTAACTCACGATGTTTGTTTTTAAACAATATAATGCAGTGAAATGTTAACATTTCACATGAAAGAAGATTCAAAAGACCGGACTCTTTGGAGCTCTAGTAAATCTGAAAAAACAGAGTATAGTGTCATAGTGCGGTAAAAAATCAAGTTTTTAATATAGTGTTTTTTAAAACTTTTCTCGATTTGTTTTAGACTTGCAATACTCATATTTGTTGTCAGTGCTATTTATCTGTATAAAACTTTATTTGTTTAGAAATTAATGTCATAGAATAAATTTATGTCTTACCACTGGGCAGTTTCCCACTATGTTATTGTACATAAATTATATATATTGCTTATTGTTTGTAATGAGACATGTTGCATTAAATATTGTACATTATTCTGAAGCTAATAACAAAACAATAAATCAATAGACATTGGATATTAAATCTATTTTTAAATAAATCAGTCTCGTCAGCGCTGCGCTCCTTATTATCTTTACTACATATTTCTAATTCTGGTTCATATACCCATGTTTTACAGTATCATAAATACAAAAAATAGGCAGCCGTTAAAATAGAGAAGCCCGTATTAAAAGATTTAAGTTTAAAATTTTTATCTATTAAATTAATGCATTTTATCTAGAACATATCGGAAATTTAGAGCGCTTAGGCTGATTATGTTTGAGCGGAAAATGGAACGAAACTATTAACTTTTAAAATTGATTTCTCGTCATGGCACACAATCCTTCACGGTTGTCTAAAACACTAAAGGTTATTCAAGTAAAACTAAAAGGAAAGTTACAACGAGTTTAGGAGTCAGAGTAGCAACTTTGAAATTTAAACAGCCAGTTTAATCACAACATAAAATTTGATGTAATTAGCTCTTTAGCGAATGTATTAGAATTGGAACTATTTAGCTGTCTAAATTTTTAGAACTATTTAGCAATCTCGAGTGTCGAGAATTATTGCATGACATTTTAGTTAAATCTGACAGTTGCAGGATCGTAATCGGCTAAATGTGAAAAGGTTATTTTTTTTTAAATATGGAATAAATAAAACAATTCAAATTTTTTTTTAATTTACATATTAGAGGTCCCGTTCTGTGGATAAATTTTTATTGCGCATTATATTGGAACGGCAGTTTGTCATAATTCCTATTCTATACATTCCAAGGAAAGTGCTTAATTAGCTAAGATTTATTTATGGATTTATTTTTATTTATTACAAACACAATAGAATTGGAATGTTTGTTTATTTAAAATAACGCTTCCTCTTAGAATCTTTTAAGAGTTTACTGCGTGATAAAAAATTTTACTGGCAATTGCAAGGTATCAAGGCAAATATTCATGTGATAAAATAGCATCGATTGAAATCAGTCATATTCGGATAAGTAACTTTCCGATAAGTTTCTGTGGCAGCTAATAGTTTAATTTTTGTAAAGATTTATCAATAAATATTGAAAATAGTTTAAATAGTGAAGCAATTGATTTTTGAGTTATTCTACCAGATTGAGTGTGCAAATGAAAGAGTGTTATGAAGTTTAGTTAAAAAAACAATATAAATAGTTTAAATAGTGAAGAAGTGGATTTTTGAGTTAATCTCCCAGTTCCGGTATGGAGAACCGTTTTAATACATATAAATATCCATAATGGTAATAGTTTAAAATATTTCCTCAATATCGTTCCTAAATTCACAATCTGATTCAGTATTTGATTTGATAAAATCAATATGTATAGGAGATATGTGACAGGCATAAATTTTTTTGGCTGTCTTTCAGTATTCATTTATGATATCTTCTGCATGTGTTACATATTCCTTCCATTTTTCTGGTGTAACCTTAAAAATGTAACCACAATTATTATCTACGAATTTTAGTACGCTTGAATCTTCTTTCAGTATGCTTCTTATTTTTCATCTTCTTCTTCTTTTAGTATGCATTTTTTCAAATACTTAATACAGTACTTTCATTTACAGTACCTACAGAACTTATTTTTGCATCATAATATCCTTTAGAATCTGACCAAACATTCTCAATTGGGTTAAACTGGCAATGATATGGAGGCAATCTCAATACTCTATGACCATGTTGAAGTACCAGTACATCTAATCTGTAGAATAAAACAAATATAATCTCATTTATTAAATATCTCTTAATACATACTTGAAAACTTCATCTGGTAAAAGTTTTTTTTACCATCTCCAATAATTCAAGTTTCATCATGGTTGTTGAAACACGTATATGTCTCCCTTTTAACCATTCTACTAAAGAGTGTTTAGTCCAACTTGAATTTGGTATTCTTTCCACTAAACTGGAGTGGTAGGGTGCATTGTCCATAATTATTAAAGACGGTTCTTCTAAATTTGGCAAAAGTTGATATTTAAACCATTTTTTAAAATTTTCTGCATTTATCGAATCATGATAATCTCCAGTTTTTTTTTCACTTTTGAAAATTAGACTGCAATTATCAACGAATCCATTTTTACAACCCAATTATTGCATGGAGTGCAATATATCGTAGGTACACCTTCTCCGGTTCTCTTTCTAACAGCATTAATGCTGCCATCTTGCCAACTCTTGCGGAATCCTCCCTTGCTATATATCTAGGTCTCATACAAAAAAAACTGGTTGTAACGGGTGTAAATCATGTTTTGCCACATGTGATTGTTCTATTAGATATTTTCGATTTGATATATTGCAGGTTAACAATCTGAATTTCATATCTTTTAAAACTCTACTCAGTGATCTAGTAGAAATGGTAGTTTAGAAGAGTATAAAGGGTGTAACGATGCTTTAATCGTTTAACAGTTCGAACCGTGGGAGTGTCAATATTTGCGCATCCACTTCTACAACCTGACGGTGAAGTGGGATTCAAACGGCTATTTAAGGCGTGTGAATAGCGGAATTAGACAGTCTTGTAGCTAGCGCTCTAGGCTCCCTGACTCGCCGGTGTAGTGAACCAGCGAGACATTCTGGACAGAGATAGTTCCGTATTTAGGATCATACTCTGTCCCTAATCAAGCGGAACCCATCGGTATTGCGTATTGAGCATTACCGTGGATCTGCACAGAACCAACCGGGACAGAGATTTCCGTATTGAGGATCATACTCTGTCCTTAGCCAAGCGGAACCCGTCGGCATTGTGTATTGAACATTGCCGTGGGTCTGCACAGCTAAATATTTTGTTTGCGAGCATATACGGAGCTTTCTCTGAATTGAAGCGAAAGCGAGTATATTAGTAGTACTAATTAGTTTCTTTTCTTTTATAGACGTTTGCCGGGGAATATTCATTCATCGCGGGACCCAGACGGAAACGTAGAATTCATTTTATTTTTGGTTTTATAAATATACAACGTAGAATTTCTTTTTTTAGTTTTTTTATTTATTGTATATATATATACTTAATAGATTTATTTTTATTTCAAACCTGTGTTTTACTGAGTCTGTCGCCCCGAAAGAGCTACCCATCACAAACTGGCGCCCGAGCAAAAATTAATAAAATGCCGACAGATAAAGACACAGACTCAGTAACAGGTACGTCGTGGATAAACCGACTTTGCAAAGAGGAAAGATATTTTGGAGGAAAATCATGACTCGACCACAGCAGGCCACTTAGGAATTGCAAAAACAATTTGCCGAATAGCGCAAAAGTACTATTGGCCTAAGATGTTTAAACAAATTGCAGACTACGTTAGAGCCTGTACGAAGTGCCTCCAATATAAACCGTCTCAAATGCAACCAGCCGGGAAAATGCAACCGTCCACTGTAGAAAAGCCTTGGCATACTGTCTCAGTTGATTTAATGGGACCATTCCCAAGATCTGCAAAAGGAAACATTTTCTTAATAGTCGTGCAAGACCGGTTTACCAAATGGGTCGTCGCTCAGCCAATAAGAGCAGCATCTACGAACTCAATCATCGACACTCTACGATCAAAGGTAGTCATGCAATTCGGTATTCCGAAGAAAATCATCTCGGACAACGGCGCGCAATTTACAAGCGGAAATTTTAAGGCGTTCCTAAAATCCTATAACATAAATCACATTCTAACACCGCCGTACTCACCTCAATGCAATCCAGTAGAACGAATGAACAAAGTACTGAAAACGATGATAGCTACTTACGTGGAGGATAACCATAAAGACTGGGACAAATTCATACCAGAATTCTGCTACGCCATAAATTCGTCAAGACACGATTCAACAGGATTTTCACCAGCGCTTCTTAATTTCGGAAGGGAATTAGACATAACAGAGGCAACAAATGGACAAGATATACAGGGGTATGCAGAAAACTTAAACAAGTTAGAAGCGTTAAGAGAACTAGCAAAAGTGCACATGGAACACGCTTTCGAGGACCAAAAGAAACATTACGATCTAAGACGAAGAGACTGGCAGCCACATCCAGGAGATCGAGTCATGAAAAAGGAACACCATCTATCATCAGCTAGTGCAGCTTTCACCAGCAAACTAGCGCCGAAGTACTCAGGACCGTACATAGTAACGTCAGTAATATCACCAGTAATAGTAAAACTGAAATTGGCCGATAGTAGTAGCCGCAAGCAGATGACGGCGCATGTAAAAGATTTAAAACCATGGGAGGGGGGAAATGTTACTACAGAAATCCAATCCCCACCACAGCCAAACGGTATTTAAGTGGCAATGCTAGCAAGCAGAATTCAGTTCATCAACATCAAACATGGAAGACATATTAGAGATACCGGAAGAGATGACCCCTCTGGGAACGCCAGAGAGACCCGAACTACCCGTGACACCAGGAAAAGACGCGGAGAGGATCATGAAAAGGTTCCACGAACTTTTTGGGACACCACCAACCCCACCGAAGAAGAAGAGCGTACCTGATACCAAAACGGGACAAGAAGCCCAATCCGCATCCACTCCAGGAGAACCGGAACCCGGGAAACACGCCGACCTTATAGAGATCGTCCCAAAACACCTGGTTGAGAGGGGGACCAAAAGATACAGGATATGCTGTAACAATGGGAGGAAGATTGTAATAAAGATACCGAGAGGGATAGATGGCATCACGAGGCTGTAGACACCATCTACACAAAAAAAAAAGGTATGTTACTTTTTTTTTTTTTCAAAGAGAAGGGGGTGTAACGATGCTTTAATCGTTTAACAGTTCGAACCGTGGGAGTGTCAATATTTGCGCATCCACTTCTACAACCTGACGGTGAAGTGGGATTCAAACGGCTATTTAAGGCGTGTGAATAGCGGAATTAGACAGTCTTGTAGCTAGCGCTCTAGGCTCCCTGACTCGCCGGTGTAGTGAACCAGCGAGACATTCTGGACAGAGATAGTTCCGTATTGAGGATCATACTCTGTCCCTAATCAAGCGGAACCCATCGGTATTGCGTATTGAGCATTACCGTGGATCTGCACAGAACCAACCGGGACAGAGATTTCCGTATTGAGGATCATACTCTGTCCTTAGCCAAGCGGAACCCGTCGGCATTGTGTATTGAACATTGCCGTGGGTCTGCACAGCTAAATATTTTGTTTGCGAGCATATACGGAGCTTTCTCTGAATTGAAGCGAAAGCGAGTATATTAGTAGTACTAATTAGTTTCTTTTCTTTTATAGACGTTTGCCGGGGAATATTCATTCATCGCGGGACCCAGACGGAAACGTAGAATTCATTTTATTTTTGGTTTTATAAATATACAACGTAGAATTTCTTTTTTTAGTTTTTTTATTTATTGTATATATATATACTTAATAGATTTATTTTTATTTCAAACCTGTGTTTTACTGAGTCTGTCGCCCCGAAAGAGCTACCCATCACAAGGGTAACATGTTGGCCTAAAATGAACAAGAAAAAATGTAAAGACCCTAGTGATATTTCAGTAGGTTAGGGCAAACTATATTTTGATGCAAACCTTCACTAAACATTCTCTATACACGGGTTCTAATAACATGTTCATATTTATTGGTTAATGAAGGTCCTAGATTTTCACTTACTGAAGTACTTATTGCAACAGAATAGCTAGCATCTGTTTGAATGCCTTCATTTGCCAATCGTCTTACTGTTGGTAACGGAACTCCTAACGCCTCGGCATCACGCTAAAATGTATAGTATTTAAACTACTATTAATATTTTTTAGAATAATTTTAAACTTACTTCACGAATGGCAGAAACTGGTAATAAAGTTGTCCCAGCCTCTTTTTCTAATTGAAAATTATTTAATAATTTTAATATTAGTCTTTGTTCATTCTCGGTATATCTCGGCATATTTAAAATATTTTTATGACAATAAACACAAAATTTAATTTTCACTGTAAAATGTCTGAAATTACTAACCTGGAATGACAATTATCATTTTATCAGTTGACATTGTCAAAGTACTGTGACTATCGAGACCATCTGCGTCAAATTATATTTATGCGCATCATTGATGGATATCTATTTAGCGTATTCTAAACTCCAACCAATTATATAGCGTAAGTAGAATTCGCTTTAATATGCAAATACCCGTGAACGATACATAATTGTCTATCTATAATAATCACAGACTCATGTTTTTTCTGTCACTTCTAGCTTAATGCGTTAGAGAGAATTCGATCAACTATGACGCACTGAAAGAAGGGTTTGGGATAGACTATATAAACAAATTTAGATGAGTGAAAATTCTCATAAAAAATTCTACTGAGACACTATACTCTGTTTAGTATTGAGCATATGTAGAATTTTTTAATAAAATTTACAGTTTTTACCTATTATTGGTTCACATGACATCACATGAGTTCACATCATATTGGCAACACGGCAAGCAGGTGTAAAGACGTGTGAAATGTCTCTCCAAAATAAATATTGTAAAAAGTGTAAAAAAACTGTAGTAAATGGAGTAAAGTGCATAAATTGTGACGCTAGCATCCATGTGAGTTGTGCTCGAAAGAGTAACAATGTTAAGTTTATAAATGACGAGTTGATTGAATGTTGTTTACCAGTGAAACCTGAAGATCAAATATTTTTGGAAGCAATGGATAACTTAATAACAGATGATAAGGTAATTGATATTAACATATTCAAATATATAATTAGACAAAAAGATACCCTAATTAAAGAGCTATACGGAAAAATTGACCTTATGAGTCAACATATTGATTTACTAAAACAATTAAATTCGCAAAAAAATGTTGTCGAAAATCAAGAACAACTTATACATCAAAATAAGGTAATAAACAAAGACACACTTATGGATTCAGTCGAAACAAAATCAGTTCGTCAACCCATCAACGCGAACAAAGATCGCACTGTTGCCAGTTCTTCCCAGAAATGTGAAGTTACAAAGAAAGATGTTTCAGAAGCGATATTACAAGTAACTACAGAACAAAAGTTAAATGAGTACATATACGTAGGTGAAAGTAACCAGGAAAAATCTGAATGGACAGAAGTAGATAGAAGGAAAAAAAGAAAGCATTTAGTTGTGGGAAAAAACACTGAAATGATATTAAATGGAAAAGAAATCAAGGGAGTACATAAGTTGATAGACCTACATGTATACAGGGTCGATCCCGATATGACTGCGGAAAATATGAGGGAACTTATGAAGACTACATTTCCCGAAGTAAAGGTAGAATCCCTAAAATCAAAGCATCCTGATATTTACAGTTCATTTAAAGTTACAATTTTTAATAACAATTTTAAAGAAGCTATGTCTCCTAAAATATGGCCATGTGGAGCTCACGTACAACGTTTTTTTCACGTAACACCCAGAAAGCCGCAAGAGATGTAGATAAAAGTGTACGAATAGAATCAGCGGTAGTGCAAAAGAATATAGGAAACACCTGTTTTTGTGAAAGTGATATGATAAGTTCTGATAAACAAAAGTTGGTAGTAAATCCTGACCAAACCAGTTTGGTAAGCATTTTTCATATAAATACACAAAGTTTATTAAATAAAATTGATCAACTTAACATTTTTTTAAAAGATAAAACTTACAATATTTTGTGCTTTTCTGAACATTGGCTTAGAGAATCTGAATTAACAACAGTGATAATTGACAGATACTTTTTATCAACTTGTTACTGTAGAAAAAGTAGAGAACATGGGGGTGTTGCTATTTTCTGCGATGGCAAAATATCTACACGTCCAGTTTCTTTAAATGATATATCTTGTGAATATGAAGGTGAATTTTGTGCTTTGGAAATTATAGATATAAAAACTATTCTAGTATCAGTGTATAGAACAGGTAACGCAGATTTCCAAATTTTCTTAGGCCTATTTGAAAAATTATTAATATTCTGTTCTAATAATTATGTTCAAACAATTATAATTGGGGATTTCAATATTGATTTCAAAGGCACTTCAAATGAATTAAAATATTTTTCCGATCTAATTTCTTCTTTTGGTTTAACTATGAGGATTGATGAATTTACAAGAATCACTGCTACATCAGCAAGTTGTTTAGATAATATTTTAACAAATATAGATAATGAAATAGTTGGGTGTGGTGTTGTAGACCCATGCCTTGCTGATCATTGTGCTCAATTCCTGAATTTAAAAATAAAATCTGATCAAATTGACAATGATAGGATATTCAGAAGACACATAACATGTAAAGGCACCCAAATGTTAAAACAATCACTAAAATCTGTGGATTGGTCGTTAATAAACAATTCAATAACAGCAACGGAATTAGCTGAGTTCATAATTGACACATATGTAAAATTAACTGAAGTTTGCTTTCCAGTAAAAAAGTCAAGAATTCATTTTAAGGCACCTGTTTCTTGGTTTGACGATGAACTAAGGAAAATGCGAGTAAACCTTTCGAAGATAAAAATTACTGCTAACCTTACTAGTGATTACACTCTGTATAATCAATTCAAAAACACTATCAATTAACAATATCAATAAAGAAAAAACTGGCATATGAGCAGTTTTTCTTAAAATCTGATAATATATCTCGAGATTCTTGGAAAGTCATCAATTATCATAGGAATAAAACTCAAAATAAAAAAGTAACTTCATGTAATATTTCATCAAACGAGTTTAATAATTACTTTACTTCGGTATCGGGAAATATATTGAACTCGTTAGATGAGACAGATGAAAATGATGCCATGAATTTTTTGGAGGGAATATACTCCCCTTGCCACTCGTTGTTTTTAACACCTGTTAGTGATACTGAAGTTAGGAATACATTATACAGCTTGAAAAACTCAAAATGCACTGATTTTTACTTCTTAAACAAACAATTAGTGATAGAAACTCTGGATATTATTATTGATAAACTGGTCATACTTTATAATCTTTGCCTTATCGAAGGAATCTTTCCCGATGTATTAAAAGTAACAAAAGTGTTACCGCTACTCAAAAAAGGATCTCCAGAAGAAATTGAAAATTATCGCCCTATTTCTATTATTCCCATTCTTGGTAAAATTTTTGAAAGTATTTTGAATAACCGCTTAATAGAGTACATAGAAAAGTACAAAATACTTCATTGTAATCAATATGGTTTCAGAAAAAAATGCAGCACTACTCAAGCAATTCAGGAAATTGTAAGGGAAGTAGTTGATGGCCTAGAGAGAGGTCACTTCGTGTCTTTAACATTGTGTGACTTATCTAAGGCTTTTGATTGTGTCTCACACACTTTACTTTTAGACAAAATGCACAAATATGGCATAAGGGGAAATGCTCTTAATTTATTTCGATCGTATTTAATAAACAGAAAACAGGCCGTTTTTTTAAATAATAACTACTCCAATTTTCACAATGTTGAACATGGAGTTCCCCAAGGGTCTATATTAGGACCTACATTTTTTCTTCTATATCTCAACGATATATTTCATTATACCCACCCCTTAAGGTGTATATGTTTTGCAGATGATACAACCGTTATTAGTACCGACCAGAATCAATATAATTTAAATAACAAAATAGGAAACGATGTGCTTAAAATTAAAAACTGGTTTACACATAATAAACTAAAACTAAACGAGGATAAAAATCAAAATATAGTTTTCAGTTCAGATCGAAGACACATTTTTGGATATAGCATCAAATTGTTAGGGATTTTTATGGATGACAACTTAGATTGGGGCATCCATATAGACAACTTAAGTTCTAAACTCGCCAGTACAATATTTGTAATGCGTAACCTGGTTTATTTGGTACCTAAAAGTACCCTTAAAATGTGTTACTTTTCATTGTTTCATAGTCATATACAATATGGAATAGCTGTTTGGGGCAACTCTGGTCATGCCGACAGAATATTTAAATTACAAAAGAAGGTGGTGAGGATACTTGCTGGAGCGGATTTAAGGGATCATTGTAAACCATTATTTTTGAACATGGGTATTATGCCTCTACCTTCGCTTTATATGTATGCAACACTGTTGGAAATTCACGATAATAAAAATAAGTTTACTATAAACTCCCAATTACATGATCATCTAACAAGATCGAGGGATTTAATTAGGTCACAACGATTCAGACTATCAAAGAGCACAAAGAATTCAATTGATATTCACTTGTATAACTATCTGCCTAACGAAATAAAAATTCTGTCTCCACCACTGTTTAAAAATAGGATCAGAAAGCATTTTTTAACATATTGTTTTTACTCAAAGACAGAATACCTCAATACACCTTTATAACGTGTACCTACCCAGTTTGGTCAGAATACTGTCGATTTACTATCTACATATCACATTGTATTATTGCTATTAAAATGTACTAAGTTTTATGTATTAGTTTATTTAGTCATCGATTCGGGAATATTCTTAATTATTTGCACATTTTTGTTACTTCCATATTTCAAAGATTTTTTATGTGACAGTTTAGGTTTGTTTTTTTTTTGGTTAGAGATTTTTTTATCTTAAATTTTTAATTTTAATTCTTCTGCTAATACTTACATATGTATATTACTTTAGATAATATGGTTAAGTTAATTTTAAGTTTACATTATTATATCTTTTATTGTATTTTTTATACGGACTTCAAACTTTATGTAAAGTGGTCAATAAACGTTCTATCTATCATCAGTCAGTGACTTTGTGGTTTTTTAATGATATTGATGATGATTTCAAATTTTTGTTTAAAAATGGTGATCTACTTTGGAAAATAAACACAAATGTAGGTACATATATAAAAATATATGTCTAATATATATATATATTGTGACGATTGGGGTTTATAGAAAATAATTTATAAGTTATATACTACATAATATTAGATATAAAAAAGTATTTGATTATTTTAAATAAGTTATATACTAGAGAATTTAATAAAAATATATTTATGTGAGGGCATTTTTAATAAATTAGCATATAATAATTGTAAAAAGTTGTATTTTAGTAATTTTAATGTTGTAAATAGATTTAAGTGAGCCATGTGCTTAGGCAACCAACTATACAGTGGATTGACAGATAGAAATTAATCATAATACGAATATAAGTGGGGTTATAATAATAATGTTGGTTTGAGGTGTTTAATTTATATATATTTGATGATTTAAATGTTTATTCTGATCTGAAAAGCCTAAATGTCAACAAAATTATGAATGGAACATTAACGAATTCTTCAGAGTGCAGAGTGTGACCATTGTTTACAGTCGAACATTCTCGAAATACTGATTATGGCGGTGGATCGAACAGATATTTTTTTCGAGAACATCTATATAGAAGTGATAGAACAAATTGGAACATGATTTCTTACCAGATGGTTCTGGAAGATTGAAAAGATATAAATACCCGTGATTTGGATTCAAGATGGCAGTTTTTGGAAGTTTTTTAGTCAGAAGTCAGGCCAGTTCATTATGAAAGTTAGTAGACACATTTAGTTAGTGTAGTAAATTGTTCAGAATTTTCAAGAAGTCAGTCAGAAAAGTTTAGTAAGAAATATGAAAGTTAGTTGGAGTCAGTGAATCAGGTACAAATAGTCAAATTGTCTAATATAGTGAGTTAAATGAAGATTAAAAATTATGCATATAATTTAATGCACATTTATAATTATACACAAATAATTATTGAAGATAAAAAAAAGTATATTGGAAGAAATTAAATTATATTATGGTTGGAGATTAGTATAAATCAACTTATAATAATTGGATATTGGTATATTGAAAAGAAGAATAAATATAAATGCTGTTTGCTGGTTTGCTTGGTGGTATATAAATGCTGTTGAAGAAAAATATATCTTAAATTGGTAGAAGCTGATAATTGGAAAAAGAAATTTCACAAAAACAAGGATAACTGAAGTACGAAGACATTCAGTGGTGATTAGAATCTATATAGTAGAAAA
Source organism: Diabrotica undecimpunctata (assembly GCF_040954645.1). Classification (NCBI taxonomy): domain Eukaryota; kingdom Metazoa; phylum Arthropoda; class Insecta; order Coleoptera; family Chrysomelidae; genus Diabrotica; species Diabrotica undecimpunctata. The sequence continues at coordinate 32,845,285 of NC_092809.1, read as the reverse complement.
CAGTTCATTTAGGCATTCAGTGAAAGAAAGGTACAAAATTTTGTTAATATAATTTAGTTAGTGTCATAACAATTTCAATTTTGAAGATAGTTTTGTTTAAATTTTAGATTGTCTATAGAATTTAATTAGTTTTATAAGAATATCAATTTAAAGATAGTTTATTTTAAATTTACATTGGCTAGGTTAGATATATATATGTGTGTTTCATAATAGTTATAATAAAGATAATTTAAAAAAGTACTTACAAACTAATTCTTTGAGAACCGCGATAAAAACCCTATATATTATATTATTAAAAATACTCATTGCTCATCATTCAAACAAAAAACACATCATAACAATATATATATATATATATATATATATATATATATATATATATATATATATATATATATATATATATATATATATATATATATATATATGTTTATGAATGTTATGACTTTCTCGGTGTTCTTTATATTCCAAAATCTAATTTGGTCCTATAACCGGGCTATTCACTTCAACCAAATCTCGACATCCAATATTGACAAAAAGCAATCAAAGCCAACCACATTTGCTTGTGCCTTTCGCTTCACCCTAACTCCTTTCAGTCTTTTCTTGAAATGAATCTATACAGAAGACGTTGTGTTAACAAGTCTGAATGTGCCCAGAATCTAGTTACAAAATTATGTAAATCTATGATTTGATTTTCCGGTTCATGAATTTTCTGTCGTTTTGTCAACAACGTCGTTTCATAAGAAGCAATTAAGTAAACAATTGAGGCTTTGAATAATTCCACGTTTCCTTTGTGCCGTTTAATATGGTTATGTATGGCCTACATATACATGAGACGTTCTAAACAGCCTGGCTTAATAAAAATAAACCGTATTTACCTAATGGCTAAACAAAATATTAGGATAATCATTCAAATGAGGTTCGATTGAATTTATGTACGCTAGACCTTATTTATTTTAACAAAACTGAATATTATGAATATCAGAGCTTAGCTTCGTTCTGCCGAAATGGAAGAACCCCATCAACGTATACGTAAAACATTGTTCACTGTATTTATGTACATACATCTTAACTGTATAGACCCATTAAGTTAGTTTGTTACTCGACACAACTGTATAGACGGGTTTGACAGTTGAAATGTGGAGTATAAAATATTACAAAAAGACTCTCATCTAGGGATTTATAGATTTTTTTTTAGTAAAAATATTTTTGTAAACAACCAAAACAACAAACTAAATATTTTGCTCATAACCTAAAAAGTTATATATTTAGAGATTTGACGTCAACAGACAACTTTTTCAGAAAAAAAGATACACCAAATGAGTTATGCTAAATTAAAATCGGATAATAAACAATATAAGGAAAAACAAGCAGAAGTACGAAGGAAAATCTCTAAGAAGAAGAACGAGTCTTAGGAAAGAAACTGCCAACGAATAAATACTTATCTAGGAGGAACCAGAAGCACAGAAAGCTGGAAACTGATAAAAAAATTGACAAAAGAAAAGAATAAAGAAGTAATACAGAGCATAAAACCTGAAGACTGGGAAGAGTATTTCAAAGGACTTTTGGTAGAGAATAGAGTCGAATTTCAGGAACATAGAAATCAAAACCAAGATAGAATTTCAATAGTTGGATCGCCAATAAGATTAACAACAGAGGAAATTAAAAATGTATGTAAACAGCTGAAGAGGAACAAAGCACCTGGACCAGGAGATATACCCGGAGAATTGTTTAAGTACGAAACGAACAAATTGTACGAATGTCTTCGACAACTTTTTCAAGAATGCATGCATGCATACACAAGCGAAATCCCTACAAAACGGAAGATATCATACCTCCGCACTATACATAAAAAGGGTGAATCGAGATAGAATACTTAGATTATAAAGTAGAAGAACAAGCAGGATTTCGTACGGGTCGATCCACTATTGACCATATTTTCTCCTTAACCCAGATAATAGAAAAAAAGATGGCAAGGAATCAAGAGATTCATATGTTGTTCGTCGACCTACGGAAAGCCTACGAGAGCGTTCCACTGAAGAAGCTGTGGCAATTAATGGAAAGCACGAATATTAATATAGAATTAATAAAAGCCGTCAAAGTGCTATACAACCAACCAATAACAAAGATAAAAGCAGGGACACAAATAACAACAGGATTTATAACATTAAAAGGATTAAAGCAAGGATGTTGCTTGTCTCCCACTTTATTTAAAATATACCTCGAAAGTGCTTTAAAAAGATGGAAACAAAAATGCAGGACAATGGGGATACCGCTCACCAATACTATGGTATATACGCTTAACTTTGCAGACGATCAAGTAATAATGGCTCAAGATTATGACCATTTAAACTATATGGCACAAAAATAATTGAAGAGTATGATATATGGGGTCTAGAAGTAAATAAAAAGAAAACCGAATACCTGTGCATTGGAGCAGAACAAAAAGATCTCATATTAGACGATAACTCTACGATAAAGCACTGCTGTTACTACAAATACCTAGGTATCACTATTTCACAAGATGGAATATTAGACAAAGCCATAAGAGAGAGAAATACTTCAGGGAGAAAAGTCATCACAATGTTAAACACAATTTTATGTTACCAATCCATCAGCAAAGAAAATAAAAAGAGGATATATGAGACTAAAGTAAAAAGTATCACTTTATACAGCTGTGAGGTATGGCCCCTGAAATAAAGAACACTATCAACGCTGAAAGCGACGGAAATGGATTTTTGGAGAAGAGCCGCAGGAAGATCTAGAAGAGGAATGATTACCAACCAAGAGGACGCATTACCAACCAAGAGGTACCAAGAGGAACGCATTAGAGAAATAATGGGAATCAAACTAACAATCACAGATGACCTAACAACAAAACAACTTATCTGGTTCGGACATATTCAAAGAATGGACGAACAACGAATGCCAAAAGAAATACTAAAGTGGTAACCAGAAGGAAAGAGAAAACGAGGTAGACCGAGAAAAAGTTGGAGCGAAGGAATAAATACAGAACTGAGAGAGAGGGCCATAGAAGAAGATCTATGGAACAACCGGTCTAAGTGGCGATTGGAAGTTGGAAAACGGCGGAGAACGTTATAAACCGACAAGTAGTAGTAGTAATAAAGAAATTTATTGCAAAGTGAACAACAAAATCGCTGTTTTTTAATTTTGTTAATAAGTTTTTTATTATTTATTACAATTGGTTTAAATGAACCTGAATTTGTGGATCTTATCATCTTTAAATTGTGTACAAAAGATGGATCGGTTCAATAGGTTTTGCGAAACTTAATTTATGAGATTTTGGGAAAAATAAGCTAATTTCTAAGGCTAATCCAGATAAGTTGATTGTTCGGGAATCAATAATTTGTGAGTTTACAAAAACCATATTATTTTTTTATTAATTATTTTTTCCAATATTTTGCTCATAGAGCAGGTTAGAAAGATCGGTCTGTAAGATTCAGGTAAAATAGAAGATTTGTTAGATTTGAATATGGGAATGATTGTTGCTTTTTACAGATTAAGTGGAAATTACTATTTTTCCACATGTGATTAAAAATGTTGAGCAGGATTTGTTTTGCCGTTTCTGGAAGTTTTTTTTAAAAAAATAGGTGAAATATCATCGGGGTCTGAAGAACTATTCTTTAGGGATCAGACAGATTCCTTCATTTCTTCTTTTGTCAGTGGCTTGTCTAGGGAATCAAGAATTTTGAATTCCGTAGGAGGAGCAATATTATCACTGATTTTAATCCTATTTATGGAAAGCTTATGATAAAAGCCTGCGAATGCCTCACCTATTTCTTTTGTTTGATTTATTCGTTTGCTCACATAATCTAATGCTGTAATGACATGGTCATTACAGCATTAGATTATCATCTGACACAGACCAACTGCTGTCGTTTTAACTGACAAGCACCACGTGTTAAAAACCAAGCAGGGAGACATGTAGCTCTTCAAGTATTAAGTTTTATCCAATGTCATCGACCTAGAGTCCCCATATAATTTAATTTTGGAAAGATGTAAACCCATATATGGATGTCACAGCCACAAATTCATTGTTAGCTTCAACTACATAAGGCACTGAGGATGATCTGATTAGATCGAAAACTTTATGCTACTGTATAAATTTTGACGACACTTGTAACAGTTTTAACTATATGTTTTTATATACCTAAATACAATCGTGAAGTGTTTTAACTTCTGTATGTTTTTTTAAACGATGGTATACAGCCAACTACTGGGATTTTCCTATTAATGTTTATAATATGTTTAGAGAGTGAAGGGCTATGAGATTTTGTAACATATTTAGACGGGTATAGTACCCGTTTAAGTTCCACTTTAGTAATGACTCGAATGTTACCAAATGACTGAGAAAAGGTGGAGTTCGGAACTTTTTAAAAATATATCTTTTGTGTCTAGTGATAGGTTTGAGATATCACGTAACGTTTTTTTTAGGTTTTTGCAACGAGTTTTTAGCGACTTAGTGTTTACGTGATAATGGAGTTCTTTTAACATTTTTATTAAGTTTGGAATATCTTATGTGAAGTGTTTGGCAATGTTAAAACCAATCTTTGATCCCTGTGTATTTTCTAGAGGCTGTTTGAACTCCTGGCTGTTGATTATGAAGGGAGGTGAGCGGAAGTCGATACAGTTTATAATAAGTTCAGTGAGTTATATTTCTTGATATAAAGTATTTATTTTGGGTTTTTTGTTTTTCCGATAAACTTTTTGGAAAGATAGAAGCATTAAGTGTCACTTTTTCTTCTGAAGTAGCTGGAGATATCATCAGCTGTTTGTTGTGTTGAGAAGAAAGCTGCTAAAATAGGAGTTTTCTCCGTGGTTGGTATATTTGCTGATTGAGTAATGCAATCTGGGTTTGAAACCAGAGTGGGTATATTAAAGGTATAATTAGCATCTTTTGGACTAATGTAGAATTGGATCAAATATTATTTATTATCTTAGAATATAAGTCATTAGAAGATGTTTCGGCAGATTGTGATATTGGCAAGAACTGAATGTTATGTGTAGGTTGTTGTAATTGTTGGATATTTGGATTAATGTTATCGAAAGGTCATTAGGATGCAACATGTCTAGACAGTTTACATGTGAAGCAAAGTTGACTGTTTAGGGATAAAAAAATTCGATATTATGGAATCTCATACGTTATTTCTAAGGATTTGGGTAAGATAATATTTGGGGAAAAAGCGATATAAACCTGTCTTATGAATCTAAGTATGTATTGGTATTCCGGATTTATTGCACCAATTCTAAGAAAGTTTATTGGGGAGACTTATTTTAATCTTATGTTTTCTAGTAAGGTTACAAGAGATTCATGTGGGTTCGTTGGGCTTACATTTAATATTACTAGTCTATCCGCTGGTGAAATTAAACGTCTGCCTTTGATGATGTCATTAGTTATAACAATTTGACCATGTTTGGTTAAGAATTTATCAAGTAGTGATTTATTTGTTGGATAAATACATATTCTGTTGTGTAAAATTCTGCTACAGAATATGATATTTTTTGGTTTTACCAGAGGTCCCAATTGGAATAGATAATCCTGAAGTCTTGCACTCTAAACGGAACTGAAGATAATTGTTGATCCTTGTTTGGATATTTGTAAATATTTTGTCAAAAATCCATTTAAAATAGGAAAAGAGACAGCTGCGAAAAATTTATAAATAAGTTTATTGAAAAACTTGTACAGCAACACTTCATTTTTATTAAAACTTTGTATACATTTACTGCCTGTATTATAAACTTTTTATGTGGACTAAATCATTTTTAAGAAAAAACTTAAAACCTTTAAACATACCTACTTGATAAAATCAAAACAAAGCTGAAAAGGTAAAGATTGCTTTTAAACGTAAAATTCTATTTTACATGCGATTCGCATTTTAAAAAGGAACACAGAGCATCTTATTTCTCCAGATCTCATTGAATTTTAAATTTAAATGGAGCCATTTCCATATATTGTAAGTTTTTTGTTTTGTGACTACTACTTTTGAAGTTCTTAATACGATCATTCGTATGCTATTGAAAAATCTCTATAATCGGAGAAAATAAAGAACATACGGTGCAGTCACCAACTCTGAGAAGTATACGAATTCATTTTCAAGATATTAAAGTTTGTTGTTCTAAATATTAAATAGAGTAGAGTGCATAATATATGTAAAGATAAACAAACAACATGAAATCTTTTTTCAGTAATATAAAGTAAGAAAAATAAGTTACTACTTATTTTTCAACTATACTTAGTTGTTGTACAATTCTAAAAAGTTTCATAATAATAATAACAAAAAAATACTCATTACTTAATAATGTTGAAATAATATATATATATATATATATATATATATATATATATATATATATATATATATATATATATATATATATATATATATATATATATGAAAATTACTGAGTTCTCGGGAAGATCAGTAGAACTCTTATCCCTCTTAATATCAAAAATCAAAACCATCTTCACCACTCACTCCAAATTGTCCAATCTCGTCAGATCCGTAAAAGACCAAATTCCCAATAAAGACAATGGTCTCTACGAGATACCTTGTTCCAGTTGCCCACGTACATACGTAGGACAGACAAACCGACGAATCCATAACCGTATTTACGAACATTCTCTATCAGTCAAACATTCCGATACCACTTCAGCCCTAGTCCAACACCATATTCAGACAGGCCACAAAATAGATTTCGAAAAAGCAAAAACCATCGCTCCCATCCGCTCCTTAAAAGCGAGAATCATTCGAGAAGCTATCGAAATCGAAAAACGGCCTAACAGCTTGAACACGCGCGATGACGCGAAACGATTGCCAGCAACATGGCGACCCCTGCTTCAGCGACCTCCCGCCCACACCGCTCAGGCCACGTCAGTTCAGACCACGTCAGCGCATACCGTTCCCGCACATACAGCAAGTATAAAAGCAGCCACACAGGGTAAGACCGGTTGTCACTCGACACTGTGGAGTAGGCAGATTGAGACCTCAGTGCCGAGAGACAGTTCTTGCAATATAGAACACGATACTGGTACGTCTCGAGTGAGGGGAGTAGGCAGATTGAGACCCCGAACTCGAACCGAACCGTATCACTCTTGATAATGGCTCCAAAATGGGTGCCGAAACGTCGACTTTTAAATTCTCAACGCGGTTCTTCCCGAGAACTCAGTAATTTTCATATATATATATATATATATATATATATATATATATATATATATATATATATATATATATATATATATATATATATATATATAATATAATATATATATATATATATATATATATATATATATATATTATATATATAAATATATTATATTATATAAATTTATAAAAAATTATAAGCAAAAATGTATGGTAAACTTTATGAGTACTGAATAATGTAATAAATTACCTGAAGGATTTTTTAATACCGTTGTTAATCCATCCAAAAAAAAGCTTCTCTTGATGTTTTTACTGTAGTGTCTACCCATATTTTAGACTTTGTATGGCCAGTGTTCAACCATGTCTCATCCAGATAATATATATTCCGCTTCTACTCTTTATAAGCTCTTATCTTTTGAAGATATTCTCTTCGCCACATCACAATGTCGTCTCTATCTAGTAAAAGAGCGTTTCTTCCCCTACTTTTATATTGAAAATTAAGTTTTTTCAATATTCGGTAAAATGTGGTTTTCGAAAAATTTGGCAAATCAGGGTCATCGTTCACCTTCTTTAAAATCTTTAATCAACGGTGGGTATTTCGTTGCTCATAAAAAAATTATGAAACAGTCAATGGCACGTTTGTCAAAATTAGTAAATTGACTAATTTATTTTAATTAATTAATTTACTAATGTTTGTATTTTGAGAACGATTTCCGAAGTGGAAATTGTAACGTCAATAAACGCAATTTAACCTTTATTTGTGGCTTATTCCCATTTAAACAGTAATTACTTTAAAATGCCACAAGAAAATAGCTTCAGAACAATATTAAGCAACCGTTATGGACCCAGCGTTATTCAAAATTTTCGGGGATTGGAAATTCTATACAAGAACTGGCACATTGTCAAAATTCAATCAAATTTTTACGAAGATGTAGAGAAAACAACCTTATACCAAAAGGCTTGAAGTTATGTCCAGCATATTCAAGCAGAAAGTTGGAAAACATTATAGATAGAGCCAGCTTGTCCATGATCCGCGAAAGGTTACAATATAATAGATCGAATTTATTTTTTGTTGAACAAGATATTGTAAGTATCGAAGATTCGCTTTTCAATGTGATATCAAATTCTGATTTTGATCAAATTATTTTTAGTTTACATATATTATATGAAAATTCACACAATAAACAATTTACTAATGTTTGTATTTTGAGAACAGTTTCCAAAGTGGAAATTAAAACGTCAATAAACGTAATTTAACCTTTAATTGTGGCTTATTCTCATTTAAACAGTAATTACTTTAAAATGCCACAATAAAATAGCTTCAGAACAATATAAAGAAATCGTTATGGGCCCAGCGTTATTCAAAATTTTCGGAGATTGGAAATTCTATACAAGAAACTGGCACATTGTCAAAATTCAATCAAATTTTTACGAAGATGTAGAGACAACAACCTTATACCAAAAGGCTTGAAGTTATGTTTAGCATATTCAAGCAGAAAGTTGGAAAACATTATAGATAGAGCCAGCTTGTCCATGATTCGCGAAAGGTTACAATATAATAGATCGAATTTATTTTTTGTTGAACAAGATATTGTAAGTATTGAAGATTTGCTTTTTTTAAACGTGATATCAAATTCTGATTTTGATCAAATTGTTTTTAGTTTACATATATTATATGGAAATTCATACAATAAAGAATTTACTAATGTTTGTATTTTGAAAGTGAAACGCCAATAAACGTAATTTAACCTTTAATTGTGGCTTATTCCCATTTAAACAGTAATTATTGTTATTCACAAATTCTTACTAAATCGATTTTTTCCGTTTTTCCCCACCTACGAGTGAAGGGTTTAGGAGGAAGCCTTGGGTTAAAAGTAGTAAATTTTTTTGCATCTTTTTGTGGTCCTAAAATTTACATTCTTAGCAAAATTCAGCTTGTTCCTATGATTTTTAGAGGCCAAATCTCTGAGGACTGGACCAATAGTGTATTAAAGAAATGAAAAACGCTATTTTTGCCTATAAACGGTGCACTCGAAAAAATAACGCAAGAGTGGTTTTGTCACAAATTAAAGGAAAAATTTAAAAATTATTTTTAATTTGCAATATCTCAATGTATACCATTTTTTTCTTAAAAAAAATTGAAACTATTATCAATGATAAATATAAAATTCTTAATGCTATGTTAAAAAGCTTTTAAAACCTACCAAATTGCATTTTCACAGCTCAACAGGTTTTAATAAGTTGTCAGTTTGTAAGAAACATTTCACCACCCTGTGTTTTTAAAACGAAGCATTTGCGTTAACACATTTATACAGCAAACTCTCATTATTTTTTCATGCAAAATCAACTGTTGAAGTTTTCGAATACCCTGTATAAATATCACTTGTAAATTACATTGTAAACATTATTTGTGGATACACCGTATATCTTTATTTAAAGATTAGTGTTTATTCTCAACGGGCTTATTGTCGAGCAAAAACTCAATTATCATTCCAGAAATGTATGTCTTTCGCATACAAACTTTCTAACTTAAAAAACACCATCATATATGTAACCTCTCTGCTTAATGGCAGTGTAATTCCCATTAGCTAAAAACTTTGTCAACTTTCGAGAACTAATCTTGAAGGTTTGTACTATCAACAATAGATAATGTCTTCTCCAAGATCTGACAGCGAAGATGCTCTCCAAGTTTCTTGTAACTTCGTCCTGAGCGCATAAACTTTCGTCTGTTATCCTCAGCCAACGCCCTCCCTGCCGCTCTTTTTGTTATATCCACAGAAATTAACTTTCAAACAGCTAGACAAATGAACAGTGAATAGACATTTTAGGGTCTAACTCTTTATGAAGTCAAAAATCCTACATTTTTCGATAATAAACTTTAAAATACTATAGCCAGAGAAAATAAACAAATAAAAAATAAAAAACGAGCATTTGATAATAACATTTTGACCGAAACATCGAAAAGTTGTTGGAAAGCCCAGGTCAAAGCAAAAATGACAAAGACGTTTATTGTAACGAATTCTGCACACAGTAAACATTATTTACAACAACGTTTTCCCCCAAATTTCCAATAGAATATTTATTTCAAACAACGGCTGAACGTACTCCAAATGTCCACTACTGTTTAAGCCCCATTAATTCACCCTTTGTTTTTCGTTACCTTAATTACTAAAACTAATATTGAAATTTTCCATTTTCAACAAAACCATTATCTTTGCGTTGGAATGAATTGTTTACTAGAACGAGTGTGCTTGTGTATTGTGTTTCACTTTTTCATGAACCCGTGTGATACATTTCCTATCTGCATGAACACTTTGGGAAATTGCGTAAACACGGCATCGGGAACACAGCGATAGAAGTATCTGCTTTTGAATTACGATGGAATGATTGCGATATATAAAGAGATATTTTGCAATACTGTTAAGGAATAGCTCCATTATATATATTAGCAATAATAAAACTAGAAATTTTCTTCAATATGAATAATAAACGATATTTTTGTAAAAGTTCCTTTATAGAACATAAATATTACTCCACTGGAAATACGGACAATCGCCCACGTAACTGACATTTAAAATTGCCGGTCGCTTCAAGCGTTGTTTCTGAGAGAACGGTTCATTTTACAGAAAAAGTGTTAATAAATATTTTTGTTCAAAATTATCTCAGCTACACTTCTTGTTTAAAAATTTTTTATCTACGGCGTACAGATTCTTGGTAAATTCATGTTTTCCGTTTTCCCCCCTACGAGGGACGGTTTTGGGGGAAAGCCCTGAAATAGGAGTGGCAAACTTTTGCCTGTATAAATATATACAGGCTGTCCAGAAACTCTCCTAAAAAACGAAGACTGGAGATTCCTCAGATAATTTTAAGTTAATCTAATCCAATTCACTTAGTCCGAAAATGCTTCTAGGAACTAGAGCTCTTTAAAGATGACGCCTTGTACTTAGTTTTTTGTAAAACCTCCAGAAATCTTCTAGTTAAAAAGACGAAAACTGGTACGATTATTTATCATCCAAAGTTGAATCGATAACATTAATTGCAAATTTCCGTATTTGCAATTTTCCGCAAGTGCCGGTTATAGGCGTCCGTTTTGGGCAGGTCAACGGTTATTTTAATGCATATTTTTTGTCTTTAACTGTTACGGATTCGTTATACTAGATTATTAAATTTTCAGGTACAGTAGTACTAAAAGGTACTCTTACTTTAAGTAAGTAGGCTACACCATTTTCTAGAAAAATTCTTTGAAAAGTTTTCGTTTTTTCGTCATGAAACTTAAATTATTAGGTACCTTAGTTAATTTTACAAATTATCTTTTATTCAAATGCAGTACATAATTCGTAGAAAAAAAGTTTGGGCAATAGCAAAAAATCAAATTAAAACAAAATTTTATTTAAAGGGTTTTAACAACAAAGTATTTATTACGATGGAACGAAACTTGTTACGTTCCAAATTTAAAGTAGAAAGTCCCACCTCTATTTTATTAAAATTTAAATAATTCTAAACGTGTAAGAGCGGTTGCCTATAATATATTATAAGCAAGGTGGCGAAAATAAAATTAGTAGTTTTCAAATAGATGTAATGTCTGGTAAATTGTGCTGAAGTTAAGGGAAAACGTCCTCTTTTTGTGAAGAAACTAATTTAGATCTTCTTTCTAGAGTCATCTTGGAAGAATTGGGATCATAAAATTTAAATGTTTGAATCTCGATATTATTCGGTGACCTCCGTGTGCCAAGTTGTCAAGTGTTCGGAAAGACAACGGAAAGGGAGTGATTCTAGGTTTGACCGTGGTACTGAAAAGTTCGGGCTAGATTAAAAACGGCATTTTGTTTTTTTTTTGCTGCTGTTCCATGTGGGATCTGCACTAGTACGAACCGTGTGAATATTTAAGGGGATCGTGGAAGGGTTTTTTTGGGAATATCCACAATTTCGCTAAAAAAAGCGGATCTACAGTACTCGTGAATATTGGAGTCGCATTTAAAACAAGAAATTAGCCTTAATCACGAGTCCAAATAGCCGACTACGTTTCGATCCAATTTGGGATATTTTAAACCCCTAATCTGGCTAAGAAGGGGTTCTTCTTCTTTGCATTTTTCTGTCGGGCTGTAATTTTCAACTTTTCAACATTGTCACACAAGTCTATGTACATCGGCAATCGTACTTTTGGAGTTTCTCCGAAGTCGCAGTGGATTTTGCGAATAGTATTTTTGATTGAAGACACACTAAACTTTAACAAGGATCCCACGCGGTGAAGTATATGAATGTGATTGAAAATTCAAGGTATGGATCGATAATTAATTTTCGACGAAAGATTTAAGCGCCGTCTAATTTGTTTACGGAATACAATAGTTTTTTTTAAAGATCATTTGCGGTTTGTTTTTATTTTAATATTTACAAATACTTTACAGTTTTTAAAGATTATTTGCGGTTTATTTTATTAATTAAATATTTACACATACCTATTATAATTTTGTAAACTGCGTCTAAAGGGGGTTAAATATTTGAGATTTATTTTTTTTTTATTATTTTCTGCGCAAGCACTTGAGCTATCCTGGTGTCCCCTTTAGGTTAATTATTTTTTTTTTGGTTGGTATTGAACCACACACCCCTTAGCGTCCGGTACTTTTAATACGTCTTACCTTTTATGTTGTACAGTTAAATAGAAATAACTTGAATGAATTTTTGTTAGGCAAGTAGAAGCCGTATTTTTATATTCTTTTTATTAAGCCTGTGGTAAAGTTAAGTAATATTGTAATATGTATTTATTTTCAACTATCTTGGGAATTTATTTATTAAAATTGACTAAATCCTAATCTCAGACAATTTCATTTATTTTTTTTTATTTATTCAGGTTGTATACTGTACTTAATATTTTAGTAGTAAACCTATTGGTAAGTTGGTGGTTTATTGAATAGTAACGTAGGGAAGGCTGTGGGCCAATTTACGTGGCTTTTTTGTTTTGTGGACCGCACGACCATCTCCACTGTTTTGTCTAGCCGCGAGCCATTCCCAGACTGTCACCGTATAGTACTTTTCTTTCCGGGTGTACATCTGATTTATATGTGGTACATTTTGTAACTTCTTTTATATAGATTCGGTTTTGTACGCCACAAACTAATACAAAAAAACAAGTATCAAAAGTAGATAGTTACAAAAGATGCTCGATGTAATGAACATTATTCACTATGCATAAATTTGACCTTTTGCTTAGAGAACGCCGAATTCTTGCAAACATTTCAAAGTTATTTTTAAATTTGTTGTAATCGACTTGTATCCTTAGCCAGAGTTGTGCATGATTTTCTATCGGAATGGAATAAACAAATGCTTTTATATATCATCAAACACAGTAATCGTAAGGATTAAAATCCGGCGATCTTGCAGTCCAAGCAACTGGACCGCCCTTCCAATCCAGTGACCTTCGTAGGTATCATCAAGAAAGTCTCGTACATTTCTGATAAAGTAAGCCGGACAGCCGTCATGTAGCAATCATAAGTTTTGCCAAATATTTAAAGATACATCATCCAATGAATCATGCCAAACATTTTGCAGGGAATGTAAGTAATGAGCACCATTTAAACGAACAGGCAATTTCACAGGCCCAAGTAGATAATCGTTAACTACTCCTATCCAGACGTTTAGGTTATTAACATCTTTATCAACGTCTGTTTTACCCTTTCAAGTCTTAGAAGGCACAGATTAAAGCAAAAATCTGAATTTGGTTTCGAAAATTAGTTTATTGATTCAAATAATATTAATTTGACTTTTATGACTTTTTCAAATCGATTTTTCTGTACACAGATAAAAAAGTTATGCCTTAAAATAACCATTGACCTATCCAAAACGGATGCCTATTATCGGTACTAGAAACTAGCAATTTATGAAATCGATTCAACTCTAGAGGATAAATAATAGTACTAGATTTCGTTTTTTTTTTAAATAGAAGCGTTCTAGAGGTATTAAAAAAAACTAATTACAAGGCGTCATCTTCAAAGAGATCTAGCTCCCTTAGGAAGCATTTTCGTACTAGGTGAATTGGGTAAAATTTTTTTAAAATTATCTGAGGAATCTCCAGTTTTCATTCGTCAGGAGAGTTTCTGGACACCCTGTATAAAATTAAATACCCTTTGGGACCCAAAGGGTATAGTCTTTTGTTATTTCTTTCGGTTTAACACATTGAGTGCCACTATGTACAAAAAAAATCTGTCCGTGGGGCCAAATTTTTTTTTTTGGTGAAAACAAAAATGATGACACGTTGGTCTCAAGCGGCCTCTGAGTTTCAATTTTTGCTTTCAAGCCATATGAGACCAATCTGTCACCACACCATGCTGATGTAATATATTCACAGATTTCGACTAGCAAAGGTTTACGTCACGGCGCAAACGTTGTTTACAATATCGGATCGGTTCAGTTGTTGAACTTTTGGTGAATAAGATGTCTATTTTTGAGAAAAAACAACAACGTTTAGAAAAGTTATTGCAAGAATGTTGTTCCGACGAAGAGGATGTGAACGATTTTGAACCCGACGGAACACCAGATGAATTTGAACCCGAATCAGGGAACGAGTCTGACTTTGACTCATCAAAATGTCAGCCATGCAAGAAGAAGAAAGTTTTAACAAAAATATGTGGTTCAAAACGAACTGCCAATTTACACGAAGTGAACTTAGGTGCATCGACATCTAGTGAAATTATCCAACCAGTCAATAAACCACAACACAATATAGCAGATACCATTGAAGCTGTTATTTAACAAATGCAGGTTTTCTCATCAAGTGACGAAGAAGAGGACCAACAGGTTACTAATGCTACATATGTCTGGAAGCGTCAGTGGCAATTACCTGAAGAAATTTGATATTGTGGCAAACGAAAATGGGATTGGATTTTGAGCGGAATTGTATGAAACTATGTACAATCAAACTCCATGCGAGTTTTACAAATTGTTTGAAAATGAGGATATCATAAACTTAATGGTAATAGGCAAAAATAATTTTTTTGGATTTTTTAATTATTTTTCTACTTTTAGGTGACTGTAAACTAATCGTTATGCTGACCAGCGCATTGAGAAAAATGATTATCCTAATTCTCGCGTAAAATTCTGGAAACAAACAAACTGAGATGAAATAGAAAAACTATTCGGAATTATTCTTTGGATGCGTTTATGTCCATTTCCTGAAGTGGGGAGGTATTGGTTTCGAGACAAAATATATAGTAATTATATCTGCAAAGTTATGCCTCGCAACAGGTTTCAACTTTTACTCAAGATGCTCCATTTCATCAATAATGCAATTTTGTCAGAAGACAGGTTGCAAAAACTGACGCCCCTATTAGAAAAATTGAGAATTACATTTCAGAGCTCGATTGTACCTTCAGAAAATATATGTATCGATGAAACGTAAGTTCCATTTAGAGAACGGCTAAAGTTTTTACAGTATATCAAAAACAAATGCCATGAGTTTAATATTAAGTTGTTCCAGTTATGCTTTGAGAAGAGTTATACCTATAACTTTAGTATATATTGTGGTAAATCCAAAAACGAGCAAATGTCAGTTCCATCGAAAATTGTCATGGATCTAATGAACAATCTCTTAGACAAAGAATGCACACTTTACACGGATAATTGGTATACCTCTTGCATGTTAGCAACTGAATTATTAAAGCGAAATACCCATCTTGTAGGAACATTACGTGTAAACCGAAAATTCAACCCAAAATATGTTATTCAAAAAACTTAAAAGGGATGAAACGGTTACTGCTGAATGTAAGGAAGGAATTGTGGTACAAAAATGGCGCGATAAACGCGATGTTCTGTGTCTAAGTACTAAGCACACGGCTGAGATGGTTCCAGTGAAGAAAAGAGGACAAGGCATTTTGAAGACAAAAATAGTTATAGATTATAATAAATGTAAGGGCTTCACTGATCTATCCGATCAAGTGAAAGCCTATAATACTTCCTTAAGGCAAAGCTTAGAATGGTACAGAAATAATGAAGAGTCCGAAGAAGCCTCACATATACTGGCCGAGATGTAGGCCGAGCTAATAGAAGACGTTGCGTTATTTGTTATGCAAAGATCTCTGAACAATCGGGTTCCAAGGAGGCCTCAAGAAAACCCCCACAAAGTTCACGGAAGTGCTCTAATTGTAAAAAACATTACTGTATATCTTGTTTTGTTGTAGCGCATAACGCAAAGAAAATATAAAATACCAAAGCTTTTGTTCCCTTTATTTTAAGTTTTCATGTAGAGTAAATTTTTATGTACATGTACTTCTTTGTAAGTAAATAAATAAATTTAAATTATAGAAACCTTTAAAAATTACGATTTTTATTTAAAACAAAAAAAGTCATATCTCTGTAGGGTGCCACAACGGTCTCGTATATAAAGGCCAAATATAGCAACTGGACCGCCAGGCCATACGTTTCAAGATCCCATTGATTTAAATGAATAAAACGAGACTAACGCTGCTTCATAAAACGAAAGGTTTCGACGCTGCATATGAATCCACAGTGGTATCACATAGCAATTACATCCCAGAAATGGACGAGACCACGTTGGTCTCATCTGGCACTCAACGTGTTAAAGTCCTTCTTTTATTTCAAAATCTTCATAATCGCATTATCCAAGTCTCTTCAGGTCTGTAACTTCTCTTTTTTGTCGACCTTGATGCTAATATTCCCTTAACAGA
Organism: Diabrotica undecimpunctata; assembly: GCF_040954645.1. Lineage (NCBI taxonomy): Eukaryota > Metazoa > Arthropoda > Insecta > Coleoptera > Chrysomelidae > Diabrotica > Diabrotica undecimpunctata. Next base: position 32,828,439 of record NC_092809.1, on the reverse strand, counting down.
TATTGAGCTGTTGCTTCTGTGAAAATGCAATATACAGTCAAGTTTTCTCCTTTTCTGAAACTGTATTTTTCTATTATCATTAATTAATTTAATATTCAGATGTCTCTCATTGTTTTATTTTTTCTTTTGTCTATTAGTGAAATACCGTTTAATCTTATCAGATATTTTATTTCAGTCGGTTGTGTCCCATTTCTTTCCTCTTGTGTTAGCGATTTGGTATCCTAAATAAACAAATAAATAAATATTGGATCAATTCTACTTTTTACATGTTCGTTTCATTTATACGGATGTGTAATTTCTGTTTAAAAATGGGAAGGGTTTCTCTTACACCGTCAAGTGTAGCTGGATAAATATTTAGGGTGGGTACAAGTAATTACGTATAATTACTTCAGATTATTCCTTCGCTTTTTTGGTGTATTTCCATTAAGCGGTAGTTCTTTTTTTTTTGTGTATTTAAATAAACTACTCTTACTCAGTAGAAATGTATTACAATTATAAACAGTATATTTAGTGTAGTTCTTTTGATGATACAATTATCACTTATTTGCTCTCTGTTTGTATAAGAAATATTATAACTTACAATATGTGATCGGATGATTCATCTATATGGCTGCTCCGCTCGGCAGTTGAAACGTAAAGAGAAAGAATTCTCTGTGCAATATTTCGCACAGTCAAATTTTGGACCGCACGATGCTGCAGCGAGGGGTAAGATGTGGGACCGCTGTTTGCCAGTTTGGATTAAGTCCGAACACTGTTCTTGACTAGATACCATTACATTACATATACATTACGTTTTTTCAAAATATTTTAAAATTAAAAAGGATGAAACACTAAAAAACTGGAATAAAAAAAGTAGGCAGATGGGAGGAAAAATTGATATATCCATGGGTTTTGTTTGCCGATAATTAAATTATTTCAACAGAAGACAATGATGGCATTGTCTACATGATAAAAAAGTTAAAAGCAATAAAACAATCAAATAAATATAAATACTTGGGGGTTACTTTAACAAATAGAGGATCAGACAGAATGGATGTAAATAAAATAAAGAAAGGAAAGGCAATAACACGACAATTATAGTCTACTATATGAAGCGACCATAGCGAACATAGATAATTGCTGGGAACAAATGAAAGCAGCAAAAATCACTGCATCTCGAGAATTTTTCGAACAGTTAAAAATGACTGGATGATACAACATATCTTAGATCTAATGGACGTTAGAAGGCAATATATAAATATTAAGAATTAGAAGGCAAATAATTAAAGTAGTAAACTGCCGATGGCTACAAGAATCCTGTTTAGAAATTAAGAAACTGGAGCAATGACACGATACTTTCCATTAGAATTATTTAAAGATGACCAAATATTCTACCAAAAAATAACATCTAACCGAGATACAGCACACCGATTCTAGTCTCAGAAGTTTCGACCTAGCGAAACGAAGGAAGGTTTCGGGTCTTGAGGAAATACATACAGAATTATTACAATTATTAGATAATCAGAGTGTTGCAATAATCACTTCGTTACACAACTGGTTAAAATCAATATTTATACCTATTCCCAAAAAAAAGAATGCCAGATATTGTAGCATCAGTTTAATAAGTTACACTCTCAAAAATTTTACTGTTACACTGTCGCATATATAAACTTTGTAAAGGAATAACTGGTTTCCGAAATGATATGGGTACTCGGAAAGTCCTTTTTTGTATTTTGCAAATAGACCTTTATAATATAATTCGATTGATTTATTCATCTGTATGCATACTCGGTTACATCGCCTCCTGGCGATGTTATATGGAACTACATCTTGTTTATTGGAGAAGGTTGATAAATATATTAAACTTGATATATGTATGTATTGGTTACTTAATCACAACGGAATAGTGTATCGATGACATTACTTATTTATATTAGCTTGTGTTCACATTACGAATACCGACTAGACTGAAATACGAATAATGAATGAATTTACTATAATATTGTTGTATGTTTCCGATTATATAAGATTGGTTATTAGGTCAAATAATTTTTATACAAAATTACTGAGTATACAAGGCTAGATCTGTAACAAGACTATTATAAAACAAGACACACCCATGTTTATACAATACCTGTGCTCTAGTTTTTTATTGTTCTAATTAAAATGAGTAAACAATTTAACGTAATTTATAATAAGTATTCTTTTCGGATTCTTCATGAATCTTTAATATCTTATCGCAACATTTCACCACATCTTGAGAAAGAGATATCTTTTTCCGCATGCTCAAAAAAAAATGTCTACACCTACCTAGACTAATCCTGATAATATGAATCCGTTTGAAGGACACATCAACGGTATCATGCATGTTGCGTTTCCAGCACATAGCGTTTAGTTTCCGAGAAATATAATTTAAATGGTTTTAAATATGAACAATGCACACTGTCCGGAACATAGCGTTTCAGACACTTAATGTTTCCGTTAAGTATATTTGAAAACAATATTTTACTGATGCCGACGGCTACGTAGAGAGTCGTAACCGGTTGGAAAGGATAATGTGAATTAGATGTCTGTGGTTTTCCCCCCGTTGTTTATTTAGGTATTTGTTTGATTTTGATACAGAGTATTTAAGAAAATAATTTTCGAGGCTATTCTGTCATTTATGCATGTGTTTTTATTACTTTGTGACAATTAATCACGGAAGTGATAAACAATTAGGAATTTAATAATCATTAATAGGTTTAACAATTATTTTAGAATGAATAGGATTCAGTTTAAATATGTTTTAAATTTAATTTCACCTTCAGTTAAAAACAAAATTTTTTACGGAAGTGATACCTCTTCTTTTTAAAAATACTTTTTGGTTTGATATGTATAGCTTTGTTAAATGTAGTATTTTGTTTTTTAATTGAAGGTGAAATTAAATTTAAAACATATTTTAACTGAATCCTATTCATTCTAAAATATCCACAATATTTTTCATCGTCATCAATTAATTCTCTGTATCAAGTCCAGTATTCACATTCCTTTGTCTTTCCTGTGTCTTTGAATTGGTTCAAAACTTACTTGGTAGGTAGGAAACACTTGGTTAGAATAAAAGACACCGACTCTAGTTGTAAAGACATTGAGTGTGGAGTACCTCAAGGTTCAGTATTAGGTCCCATTCTTTTTTTACTTTTCATTAATGACATCACTTACTTGAAAATTAAAGGGAAAATTTTTCTATTTGCTGATGATACCAGTATTACTTGGAGCAGCTCTAATATTTCAACGCTTTATTCAATTATTACCGCTGATTTGCTTATAATCAAGGCTTGGTCAGACTCCAACTTACTTAGCTTTAACGTGGATAAGACAGTAGCATTATCTTATAAAGGAGTCATTCAACCCTTGCTTTTAAATGAGATCCAAATCAGTATCGTTAATTCGGTGAAATTTCTAGGTATTCTTGTCGACAGCGATCTTAAATGGTCCTTGCATACTGACTCCTTAAGGAAGAGACTAGCCTCAGCTTGATTTGCAATAAGATCTGTTTCGAAGGAACTAAATTTATCTTCTGTCAAAATGGCATATTTCTTATTGTTTTCAAGTCCCACCTTCGATATGGGCTTCCATTTTGGGGTTCTAGTATAGCAGCCCAATTTGATACTATTTTTAAGTTTCAAAAAAGAGCAATTCGTTATCTATTTGGTCTCAAACAAACAACTCATTGCAAGACCTACTTCAAAAATCACGGAATTTTGTCGCTTCCCTCTTTATTTATTTTGGAAACGGTTTGTTTGATTCGCAAGCATCTAAAAATTGTTCCCGATAAACCTGATCATGGCTACTCCATTAAAAATTCGGATTGTAACGTTTATTTACCGATCCCGTACCGGCTCAGCTAGTAAAGAATTCTATTCTATATAGTGCAAAAAAACTTTTCTCTTAAAACCGCCTGCAAGTAATAATGATATTGCCATTGCTGTTAATACAAAAAAAAATGGTAACTCTGAGACTGAAAGCACTGACATCCAACAAAAAAACGCCAGAGAAATAAATCAGATGTATCAGATACTGTTAGTGAGAATAATTACGAACCTGAATATACGGAAAGTGACGATAGTTCATGCAATAAACATCTTTCTGGTGTTGAAAACAAACATTCTTCAGAAGAAGCTGTTTTAGTACCAATAGAAGTGGATAAAGCAGTAGGAAAGCACGCAGTTGTACAATTTGAAGGAAAATATTTTCCTAGCCAAATCACTAATGTCTCCAAAACGAGTGCAATAGTTAATGTAATGGAACGTGTTGGAAAACAATGGAAGTGGCCTGAAAAAGATGATTCTTCGAGTGCTTCCATTGTAAAATGTAATGCTTTCCAAAAATAATCTTTTCTACTATGCTTAAATGCGTTAGATCTTTTATTCGAATCCTCGTAAGCATCCTTATTTTACTTTTGAACATAGGTTTTCTCTTGTTAATTGTACTGGTCTCTAATCCAGTGTTGTCCATCTTAACACGTTCCTTAAATTTAACTTTTAGTCCACCTCATGAGAAATCTTTCTTTTTCTATTTTGTATTTATGTTCGTTAATAGATTACCTATTTCCTGTAACGCCCATTACTTTTATTATATTTAATTCTTCTTTTTAGTCCTGTTCTTAAATTTTCGTTGTTAAACTTTATTAGTTGTCTTAACTATTTTTTAATTAAGTTGAAAGCATTTCATTCTTTGTTTTACTGTCATCAATCTTCGCACCTTTTTTCAGTTACTAACTGCATAATGATGACGTATTAGAAATTTCTCTGCCTTTTCTGTTTCTCTTTTTTGTTTTCGTTTTCAAATCTCCTTTTGTATTTTTAAGGTTGTTATATAAAGTATCAAAACCTTTGTAAAGCAAAATGACAAAACAGGTATTTAAAAAACCACCAAAAAATATTACCTGATTTTTAAATTGAAATTAGTTTGCGCTCGTAATTGAAAATTTATATCGATTACTGGGGCCATCAATTTCCTTGTTATTCAACGTATAGCAAACCACTTTATATTCGAATGCCACAATGATCACTATGTCACAATATCCATCAACCATATATTTGCTCCTCGCTGATAATGCCAATATTTGCACTTAATTGCAGTATCCATGTTCGTCTATCCATAATTTATATATTTGATATTCTCTGGTTCGGTGCATTGAGCAATTTCTGATTAAGAAATACAGAATATACAGATATTGTTTCCGTAGGAAGTATTTGCTTTGCAGGTAATTATTATTATTACTACTTGAATTAGAATATACAATCAAGTTAAATAAATCTCGATGAACGTCATAATTCACTTACATGATGTACATATTTCAAATCCTGCAGCAAAAATTAGAGAATAATCTGGTCGAAATGAATAGATACTACTGAGCATATTTTATGAAATTTCACGAGCACTTAAAGGAAAAAATAAAAATTTACTATCATCAATACCTTTTTAAAGTTATGAGGCCTTGTCTCTTTACTACGACGATATCTGCAGTTGTTTACTCGACAGTAATGAACTAAGAACAAACAAACAGATACAACAGTTTAAGTATATCAAAAACTATGGAATTAGATCTTACTACAGATCAACCAAGCATAAGCATCACAACCAGGAAAATATTTACGTACCTATTGCTGCAAAGCCTTGAGAGAAAGCGGTAAAAGCTACCCGAAAGTCACAAACATAGATGCAAGTTACAAACAGAAGATCTTTCAAGTCGCACTGTGGAAAAATCTATCAGGCCAAACGATCCCTTTACTATTTAAATAAGAGTAAGCCACAATTAAAGGTTAAAGTAAATTTTTACGAAGATGTAGGGAAGATAATTTAATACCAAAGGGCTTGAAGTTACATCCAGCATATTCAAGCAGAAGGTTGGAAAACATTCTACATAGAGCCAGTTTATTCATGATCCGCGAAAGGTTGCAATTTCATAGATCTAATTTATTTTTTGTTGAACAAGATATTGTAAGTATTGAAGATTTGCTTTTCGATGTGATATCAAATTCTGATTTTAATCAAATTATTTTTAGTTTACATATAGTATATGAAAATTCATATAAGAAACAAAGAAATATACATTTAAATATATTTAATATTCTTTTAGAACAAAACAGTATACAGGAACAATTTCCGAAGTGGAAATTGAAACGTTAATAAACTTACTTTAACCTTTAATTGTAGCTTATTTCCATTTAAATAGTAATTACTTTAAAATGCCACAAGAAAATAGCTTCAGAACAATATTAAGAAACGATCCCTTTATATACAATATAAAATTTACATTTATATATTTTAAAGCAACATATTTTAAAAAAATATAGAATGGTCATCTGAGTATTATCAAGATGATACGAAAAATATTCCGGGATAAGATCTACAAGTTTTTAACCTAATATAGAGAGTATATTTGTATTCTTCTAGTGCCAACTTCACTAATGAAGGTTGTCTATAACCACTGCAAACTCGTCTCTATCATCTGCTTTTATTAAAAGCGCCTGTGTGCTTTACCCGGTCCAGTTGCGAATGTTTTTTAGCCAGGATATTTGTCGTCTACTAGGACCCCTTTTTCTTACCCTTTATAATGAACTGCAACAACTCGTCCTTCTTATTTCTAAGTATTTGTCCCAAATATGATGTGTTTTATAAACACCACATCTCAAAAGATTCCAGCTTTCTCACCAAGTCAATAACAGTCAAAGCTTTGGCACCATAAAGAAGAATAGAGCAGATATAACATATTGCCATTTCATATCGGATTTTCATATTAAATCTTTGGTTTTTCAGTAATTTTCTCACTATCAAAGGTCTCTTGATTGCTATATTTTTGATCGAATTTCTGATTTTGTATTTAGATCTTTAGTAAACCAGCCTTTTAAGTAGTTAATTGTGTTCACTTGTTCAATATCTTGATTCTAGTAATGACTTCACCCCTCTTACTGATACCCAAGGTTTTTCTTTTCCTTATGTTTATTGTTAAACCTAACTATTCCCTTCTTCTTCTTCTTCTTAGCCTTCTGTCGTCCATGTTTGGACATAGGCCTCTCTCAACTCCTTCCATCGGTCTCTATCCTGAGCAACATATTTCCAATTTCCTCCGGCTATTCTTTTAATATCATCAACCCATCTCATCTGTGGTTTTCCTCTTGGTCGTTTACTTTCGTAAGGTCTCCAATGTTGTATTGTAGTATTCCAACGTTGGTCTTTTTGTCTAGCAGTGTGGCCCGCGAAGCTCCATTTAATTTTGGCAATTTTTGTTGCTATGTCCTTGACTTTTGTTTTGGATCTTACCCAGTCGTTCCTCTTTTTATCTGACAATCGTATACCTAACATTGCTCTTTCCATTGTTCTTTCTTTTGTGGCTAGTTTATTCATGTTTGCCTTGGTTAGGGTCCAGGTTTGACATCCATATGTCATGGTAGGAGGGATGCATTGGTTGAACACTTTGCTCCTCAAGTATTGGGGTATTTTGCGGTTCTTAAGTATCCAACTAAGTTTTCCAAATCCTGCCCAAACTAGTCTTGCTCTTCTAGTAATTTCCGCACTTTGGTTCTCTTTGTCAAGTCTCAGGATTTGGCCTAGGTAGATATATTCCTGGATTTGTTCTATCTCACTGCCAGTTATAGTTATACGTCTGGGATCATCTGTGTTTGTCATTATTTTTGTTTTTTTCATATTACTATTTACTATTCCCAAGTATCACAAATTGTGTTTAGCAGCGTCTGCAGATCTTTTCACCCTAAGCGATAATGACTGTATCGTCGGCATATCAAATGTTATTTATTGGCTGAATACAGCAGCAGCGTCTGTTATTCCATACCAATTCCTTATATTTCTCAGCCAGGAATGTTTTCTACCAGGTCCATCTTTTCCCTTTATTTTTCTTTGTGCTATTAGTTTTGATATCAAGTATTGGGGTTTTTGAACACATGTCCCAGGTAAGATATTTTACAATATCTTACCATATTTAACAATTCAAACTCAAAACTGCATCATTTGTGAGGTGACCAGTCTACGAATACGCAGCATTCGACGAAGGTTCCACATCTCGAAGGTTTCGATCCTATTCAAAGTTTTTACTTTTAAGTGAACAAGTTTCGACTTCATACAGTACATTAGGCCACATTTGAAACATTTGAAAATACGAATTCTGATATAAAAAAAGATTTTTAATTTTAAAAAATGTTGTTTTGGTACGACATATAGGCTTTTTTACTTAATCACAATTCCATTTCTCATTTAATTTAGCTCCGAAGCTTATTGACAATGAAGGGCGTATTGTGCTGTTGTCTTTTAATTACCATTAATATTTTGACAATATTAATACGGAACTCTCGAACTGTTCACCGAATTCGTTAATTTTGTTTAAAATTGCTTGACGTTCTTCAATGTCAATTACTGTGATATCGTCTGCGTAATGAATATTATTTATTGAAATGCCAATGATCCTGACACCTAGTGTCTCACTTCCTAATGGTTGTTAAAATATTTAGGTAACCTAAATATTGAACAAAATAGGAGATATTATACTTCCCTGTCGGACTCCCTTTAATATTAAGAAATATTGTGGAAGTGACGGTTAAAAGATTGTTATTAATGCGAATTTCTGATTATTGGTTGCAATACAGTTCTTTTATTATTCTTATATCATTATCGTCAATACCAATTTCTTGTAATCGCTCTAAAAGTGGCTCATATCTAACATTATCAAAAGCTTTTTGTTAGTTAATAAAGTATATAAAAACATCAAGCTTTTGTTTGTTCACTTTTGTACAAGCAACTTTAAAGAAAACTTAAGCAAATAAAAGATATCTAAACTAATTTTTGTTAGTATATTATGTTAGTGTTAATGATGGTATTTTTAGGTATCATTTATCAAAACATACAACTGTAGTGCCTGTGCGAAACGTTTTTCGTCTTGTAGGTAGACATTTTCGTGATATTGTCCCCAACAACAAAATTCGTAGATGCACTGTTTGCTCAACAACAAAGACTCAAGCAAAGAAACGGTCCGAATCAAGGTACGTGTCGGGAATGTGACGTGGGTCTCTGCGCACATCCTTGCTTTGGCATTTATCATACCCAGGAACAATTCTAATGACTACTTTCGTATTCATTTCATATTTAGTTTATAGTTAGGTATTTAAAATACTTTCATTTTATATTTTTTGAACATTAAAGAGCATTTTCTGAGTTTTTCTTTGCATTTAATGAGCAACCGTATATATACGTCGCTGGTACTGGTGGCACTTCAAAAATCCTGGGAACGGTGGCACTACGTCGCTGATCAGGTCTGGTAAAGAAAGGGTTAAAGCAAAAATCTGAATTTGGTTTCGAAAAATTAGTTTACGGATTTATTATCAGATGTCATTATTTGCGTCCATGCGAAGCCATGTTAGAGTTGCTTCTCAAGACAGGAGAGATTTATTTTCACGTTCAGAGCGTCTGTGAATAGCCGTTCTGATGATCCCTTCTAGGGTGAAATACGTATAAGCGGATATACAGACGCACTATACGTGAAATCAAATCTTAACTGTCTTTTTCCTTTTAAAGATATTAAGTGACCAGAAAATATTAAATAATTATTTCACTAAAAGATTTTCACTAAAAGAAGTAAATAAATTTTAGTTGTTATAATGAAAAATGTAGATTGTAATAGTTTTCGTAATACCAACTATATTACAAGAGAAAGATAGATTCTTAAAATTTTATTTTATAAAATATTTACTGAGTGGGTTAGGGATACACAAGATGTATTGGTGCATGTTATGCACATGAGGATAAGGCTGTACTAACCAACCCTTACCAACACGGACTAAGGGTTAACTTAATTATTAAAAAGTTAACGGAAAAAAAAATGGAGAATACTTATTGAGTGAATATTATGAAGTAGTCTCGTAAAGATGTAAGAAACTGCTGTATATTATTGATTGTGTCAATATTGAAATCAAAGGCGTCGACACGACTTATTTAACATTTCCTGCGTGGCAGATAAAGCAGCTTTGAATTTTATACGGCAATATAAAACAACAAATTGCTGCATTGTAATGTAAAGTTGCGCCTGCTGGATAAATGGGGTATACGCGATTTCTCTTTCAGAACATTTTCTAAGGTCATAAATTATTTTAAGCCACGTCACATGATTCGTATCCCGTAGCATAAATTTAACACGCCTGACGACGCGTAATTACCGATCCTGCAAAAAAATTTAAGGAAACCTAATAAATCCTTTTTATTGACAGTTTTTGGTTGGAATTATCTGGTTGCGCTAGAGCCGCAATAGTGGAGAGACGGTATACAAAAGCGCTATATTATAGGAGATGCATGTCTCGTCAATAAATTATTGCTTGAGTAATAAACAGGAAATGGTGGGAACTAGTAAAATATTATTATTAATCAAATATTTCAGGGGCAAAGTAATTGTATTTTATCACGAAGTAAAAGTATTTAGTGCTCTTTTTTTACAATATATATTTACTGTTATTGTTATCTCTTTACTAAAGCATCATAACGATTCAAAGCAAATATCTGCGTTAGTTGCTATCTTTTAAAACATTTTTTAAACTAACATTCAGATATTAGATAAAATTCGTATCAAAGAAGAAAAATGGAAGCGTATTACAACCTAATTTTTCCGTTTAAATCTCTGTAGATAAAATAGTTACTCCTTAGGCAGCAGCAAAACTCAGTTCAATTATGCCAATAATACCAATTCTTAATGGTTTGAACTCTTAAATCAAATTACTGAGATGCACAAGGAAAATGTGGAAATAGTTGCCTGTATACCATACATACATACTATACCATCACAAAATTTTTATTTAAAAATCCTTTATGAAAAGTATATAATTCACTCGGTAAAAGCTAATAACTGGGCATCATATACATAACTTCCATTTAATTTTTAGGTACCAAATGTTAATTTAGTGATTTTAAAAAACTTTTTTTTGCCTTTCTTATTTCGGTTCTTTTCTGTCTCAACATACTGTACAGTTTTTTTGCTGTTATTTTATTTTCTTCTTTATTTCATGAGTTGCAACATATTGTCATTCATCCGACTTTTCCTCTTCTCTTTATTTTCTATTAGATGTTCTTCTCTGATCGTGTTAAAGGTTTCACATATATTCTGAGGTAATTCATATGCATTATATATTTGCATCGTGTCTTAAAGAATCCGCGCGACTGTCTCTTTTGTTTCCTTACCTCTTAGTCTTCGTATATCTCATTTTTGTTTACAATTATTTTTCTTAACCTTTTTAAACCTAAACTTAAGTTTACCAAGAACAGAAACATAATTGGACCATATCCAGTCTATCTTTTAACTGATAGGCATCCATTTCAAAATCTGTTGTTAACCATTATGTAATCAATTTGATTCCTTATTACATTTCTTAATTGATCTTGCGGAGAGACTTAGGCATACAAGCGTCTCTCAAATATACTATTTACTGACGTTAAACCATAATAACTATAGACACTATGTAAAGACGAAAAACTAGAAATACTAAAGGTTGTATGGCATATTATAAAGTTGGAAAAAAACGGAAAAACTGTTGGCCGTGATAATATCTGGAGAGATATGTTTAAACTAATAAACGAAGAAAAGATTAAAATACTAGTAAAGCTTTTCAATCCACAGTAAAATAAGGAATAAGTGTAAAGAAGATCAAGATGAAACTCAGAAGAGCGTAGGCGCAAAATTTCGGGCCAATGCTTTTTAAATGCATTCATTTTTTTCGAATCCTGAGAAAACTAACAAATATTTTGGAAAAATTTAAACGCAGAATGAAAGATTACATTATTATCGAGGGCCGAAAGTTCCTTAGAATAAACAAAAAGTTTTTTTAATGAAATATTTGAAATTAAAAATCACACTAAATTTTCTCTTTTTTTTCACCCCTGTAACTTATTAAAATAAACATTATAGAAGTTTTCGGGGACTTTCGGCCCTCAGTAATAATGTATTTTTTCATTCTGCGTTTAAATTTTTCAAAAATACTAATTAGTTTTCTCAGGATTCGAAAAAAATTTTGTACTGAATATTTTGTTACAGAAATGTCGAGATCAACATAAAGATATCTTTGATTGATTTATGAAAATTCTATTGAATTATGAAAAAATACTGTATTTGATACAGTAGATGATAATTTATTTAAAATATTAAGTAATAAAGAAGGTGATAGCCGTTAAGTCAGGATCATTAAAAAATTATATTGGCATCAAATCGCGACGATTTGTATTAATGGGACATCGACAGAAGAGTCAGGCAGGGTTGTATTCTTTCCTCACTGTTGTTTAATTTATATTTAGATAGAATCTTTAAAGGTGCTTCGCACGACGTGGAATATGGTAATCAGATTCGCAGATAATACAGTTATATTCAGCGATGATTTAAATGGATTGCAAGGTCTTTTAAAATCTATTAAGACAGTGAGACGAGAGATGGGACTAAAAATTATTTGTTTTAAAACAAAATACATGGTACTAATCGCTTATCTAATGTAAGCGCTTTGACTTCCAATTCATCAAAATACACAATTACGTGTAGATTGATAACAAAAAAGAGTATCCAATTTTAAATATCTAGGTTGTTATATGACCAAACAATTAGATTCAAATAAAAAAATGTTCTCTTCTTCGTCTTCCTCTTTTTATGTAGACATCTGTCACGTTTTATATAGACTGTCTGTTTTTCAATGTATCTCCAGTAAGTTGTCGTTTTATCGTGTTCGTGGTCTTCCTACTGATCGTGTTTCTATTGGTGAACCGTTTCTTGCCGTCTGTACTATTCTATTTATTACCATTTGGCTTATATAATCGTTTTATTCTACTTTTCTTTTTTGTACCCAGTCCTTGATGTTCTGCACTTTGCATCTACGTCGTATATCATCTGTACGACGTAAAGTCTTTTTATCTTTGCTGTTTATAACATCCTTTTTGTCCCCTCTGTGTCAGGTAGTGTTTCTGTAGCGTACGTCGTTAGTGGTCTGATGACAGTTTTGTAAATTCTGCCTTTCATTTCTTTCGCGATATACCTGGGAATAGATATAACTAGTTAAGGAGATTTTAAAGAAGAAGTACGACAACAAAATCAAGTAAAGCGGCGGGATCTCTTAATGACATAATTTAAAAGAACAAACACCTAAGACAAGACACAAAAACAACAATCTATAAAGCAGCAATTAGACCTATACTAACATATCCGGCGGAGACAAGACCTGACACATCTAAAACATGACGACCACTAGAAGCAACAGAGAAAAAAATACTCCGACGAATATCAGGGAAAAGTCTGTTGGATAGCGAGAGAAGCGAAAATATAAGAAAAGCATGCAATATAGAAGGCATAAATGGATGGGTGACAAAACAGAAACAGGAGTGGAACGAACATATTAGTAGAATGACAGAAGATAGGATAGTACGAATAGTACGAGATAAGTCACCAAATGGACGAAGAAGTATTGGCAGACCAAGAAAAAGATGGTGCGATAATTTAAACAATTTAGAAGGCTAATATTGAAAAAGAAACACGCTTTAAAGCCTACATACAAAAAGAAAGAAGAAGAAGAATTTATGTCCCGATGTTTTTTTTTCTCTATATTGTTTTATTGCATCTCTGTTTGCTCTATTTACTTGGTCTTCCACTTCTGTTTTGAGCTTTCCGTAGCTAGATAATGTAATGACTAGATATTTAAACTCCATCACTTGTATTGTTTGACCTTCCAGCTTTATTTTACATCTTAGTAAATTTGCTAAATATATCCATATATTTTGTCCTTTTTAGGGAAATTACCGTGTTAAATTTTCCTGATTTTCGTGGTTATATTAAATTGGTGCAGCTTATGTTATAAATCATCTTCACATTGAGAGAGTAGTATTACCTCGTCTACATAATAGATAATTTTAAGTCGTTTTTCTCCCATTTGTTATCCATTATTAGATTAAACAATAGAGGACCCAGAAAATCTCCATGTCCAATCGTACCAGCTTCAATGGTATCAGTTAGTTTTTCTTCTACTTTTAGTTTTATTGTGTTGTTCTGGTAAATATTTTTGATCGTTTTGATTATTCCTAGAGGTATCGCTCTTGTGTTTAATAAGTGGATAACGTCCATTAATTTGACCCCGTCAAATTCCTGTTTGACGGGGTAAAATTAATTGTATTCTAATGATTTGTCTTGCACTTGCCTCATTATAAATTTAGCATCCATGCATGATCTTCACCACCTAAAACCTTGTTCTTCTGCTGGTGTTAGATATTAAGAGATAAAATGTAGAATTGAGACGACTCGTGAAACTTTTTTCTACAAATGAGATCACTCTTCTGTAACACTAACTTGAGACTTCAACTTCGAAAACGCTCGATTAAATGTAACGTATGATCAGTTGTCCTTTATGGTGTCGAAGCATAAACCTTAAAAATATCTACTATTAAACACTTAGAGGCTTGTGAAATATGGTTGTATAGACGAACACTTAACATGCCGTGGACGGCTATGCAGACAAACGAAGCAGTTCTCAACAGAGCAGAAGCTACTAGTCGGCAGCTGATTGATAGCTTCAATTTCGGAGAAACGCAGGGAAAACAGTACAATATTTTTCGACTAAAGGTCGTGGCATATTATCGTGCACGTTGCGTTTCCAGCACATATCGTTTCCGAAAAATATAATTTTAATGGTTTTAAATATGAACAACGCACACTGTCCGGAACATTGCGTTTCAGACACTTGTTGAGTATATTCGAACACAATATTTTACTGATGCCGACGGCTGCGTAACGAGTCGTAACCGGTTTGTAAGGATAATGTTAATTAGATACCCGTCGTTTTCCCCTTGTTGTTTATTTAGGTCTTTGTTTGATTTTGATACAGAGTATTTAAAAAAAATAATTTTCGAGGCTGTTTTTAATAGGAATTTAATAATAATTAATAGGTTTAACAATTATTTTAGAATGAATAGGATTCAGTTTAAATATGTTTTAAATTTAATTTCACCTTCAGTTAAAAAACAAAATACTACATTTAACGAAGCCATACATATCAAACCAAAAAGTATTTTTAAAAAGAAGAGGTATCACTTCCGTACAAAAGTCCTACTTGTTTATCACTTCCGTGATTAATTGTCACAAAGCAATAAAAACACATGCATTAATGACAAAATAGCCTCGAAAATTATTTTTTTAAATACTCTATATCAAAATCAAACAAGTTACAGACGAGGATACTGTATGCGAGATACAGAATTTTCGATGACTGCTGTATCGGATTCACGGGCATGCTCGTCAGTATGAAAATAGTAGCAGTGCAGTGCGGTTATATTTTTGGATTATGGATGTAGAAGAGAGTGTTATGCTGTGGTACATATTAAATAAAAAGAAACTGAAAAGACGACGTAATTTGTGGGTTCATCCTATTGTAGAATTAAGAGAAACCAAGGGAACGTATAGTTTGCTGTATCAAGATTTATTGCAAGATCCATCGAAGTTTTTTAACTATTTTCGAATGTCTGTGAACTCGTTTGAAGAATTTCATAAAATTTTGGAAATTCAATTGAGTAAAAAAGACACAACTGTGCGTAGAAGTATTTTATCAAAAGAACGGCTTTCTATGACTTTAAGTTAAAGTTAAAGTCTATGACTTAAATTTAAAATAAATGTGTGTACTTATCTCCAATTTGTAAATTGTTTACCTCGCCCTAAATAAAAATGACCATTTTCCTTTCACAATAATGTAGTTTGATATTCGTTAAATAATCAAAATTCCAATTAGCAAACTTTTAAAACTAAACTGTATAAGTATGAAACAAAATACCTATATATTTATAATAAAAACATGTTTATTTCTTACCATATTCATTTTGCTGTACTGCAGTCATGGCCTCAAAATTTTCGCTTAAAATTTTCGACCCAGCACTGCTGCTTTTTATTTCTATTGCAATAATCTGGCGATGCTGTATCCCATAGACAGGGATTTGATTGTACCAAACAAATATATTTGTCATTATCAAATACAGCACGCTCCATTATTTATCTATATTCAGAAAACACCTTCTTTCTTTCGTTGCTCATTCACAATTATTCGACAGAAAATCGCGCGTCTATGGAATGTGGTGCAAAAGTATTCGTGTCTGAAAGCGTTCATTTAACGTAATGGTTCTTCTGTATCTGGCATACGCATTCACTTGTCGGCGACAGGAAGGTTTGAGATACTGAATTCGGTATCTTGCATACTGTATCCCTCGCGCGTCTCGTGTGAAAAGCTCCATTTGAGTCTATGTAATATCTGCGTCTCAGATACGCGTATCTCGGATACAGTATCCTCGTCTGAAAGGGGGCTAATGCACATTATCCTTACCAACCGGTTACGACCTATGTCCCGGACAGTGTGCGTTATTCATATTTAAAACCATTTAAATTATATTTTTCGGAAACTAAACGCTATGTGCTGGAAACGCAACGTGCACGATAATATGCCACGACCTTAATTATGAAGCGTAAAATCGAAGGACGCAGGGGAATAGTTATAAAATAAGCCTGGTGGCTTATTTTCTATTATCTATTATTAAAAATAAAGACTATCAGATAATCGATCGTTATACGTAGAGTCGACAACTGTTTAATATAGCTTAAGACTTGGAGAATGTTGCCGAATTATAATGGTATTTCTATTTATTCTTATTGATTTATATTTTAAACCAAGTCTAAATCTTGTGAATTATCACGAAATATTATTAGAAACTTCTTTTATAGGACATAATGTATATGACGATCAGGTTTATCGATAAATAAAATGTTTTATAAACCATGTTCTTTCTAACATTTAATTAACAGTAAAAGAAGCAGAATAAAGCAGTAATCTTTTATACAAAATATCAAAAATAAAAATAATAGTGCCAGTGTGAATTTTACGATTGTTTTTTCATCATTAAATACATAAATAAAAGGTTAATTATGGGTTGTAATAAAAAATATAATTCTTTTACTTACCACAACTAAATTCCACATTTTGGCGGCTTCTGCGACTGTTGTGCAGACAGTACTACATCCAGCCAAAAGCATTAACTTCGTTGGCTGATTGTAGAGTAGATTGTACATAACGCTAGCACCCAATCCTGGTTCGCACTGTAAAAAATAATTACGAATTAAAATTAACTGTCCAATATATAATACATACGTTTATGCTTATTATAAGGAACAGTTTTTTTTTTCAAATATTTACTTCTATACGTCATGTATAAGGTGTTTAATTGGAATACGACTCCTTCATTGAAAACATAAACATTCGATCTAAGACATTTAGAAAAATGTTTACACTCTTTCTCTCTGTCCCAGTTAAGAGATATTTAATCCCATTTTATTGAATACATCTTTAATTTATGTCAGATAACTACTTTGTTCTACGGCGGTGTTGCGAAAGAAACCAGAGCCAAAGAAGCTCCGATATATTTGCTTCGTATTTGTTATATGCATGTACTGCACAATTTTATTTACAAAAACACGGAAGGGAACTTAAACCCAAAGTAACTCCTGAAGAAATAAAAAAAAAATTTGGGATCCATGCAGTGATGGGTTGTTTAAAATTCCCTCGAATTCATTTATATTGGAGCAGTCGCTTTAAACTTCCTGTAATTGCCGATGCAATTCCAAAAGATAGGTTGTACCTCTTGAGAGTCAATCTTCATTGTGGATGTATGCACGGTAACAGAAGAAATTTTAAAAAATAATCGTCTGTGGAGAGTTCAGCCCATGATCGATTTAGTCAGAAGCCGATGTCGGGAATTAAAGAGAGAATCTGAAGCTGAATCTGAAAGGAATATGAAGAAGGATTTTCACTTTCTAGACTTCTGCCAGTATAGATGTACGTTGACTATCTGATGGTAGAGTTTTTTCGTTTTGCTGAATTACCTGGTAGGTAGTATGCACAAGTTTCTGTTTGGAAATAAAAGCCCAAAATATGATAGGATTTGATTTTAAACTATTTAGGTCCCGATGCCTTGCACAACAATATATTTTTCCTAACATGAAAACATATAATTATAGATAATAGAGATTATGTTCTAGTTTTTTTAAGTTCTTTGATATATTCTTTAATAGTATTTACTTCTGTTTAGTTCTTTAATAGTATTTACTTTATGTGTTCATTGTAATGTGTTAGTTTTTTAATTCTTCCTTCAATAGAGCAGTCAATATCTTTATCTTTTGCATTCGTAGTATTATTTTAGTGTTTCTAATCACTTTTAAAAATCTTAATAATAAGACTTAAAGAGTCTCTCTTATTATTAAGTGTATTTATTTGTCATATTTAAAGTGTTTAACCACTGATTCTCTGTTTCTTATTTTATATAGTGCTGATTTTTAAATTAGAATTTCAAAGTTTTATTATTTCTTCTATTATAAGGTGCCTTAAGCTTTAGTTAGTTTAGGCTTAAAATAATAAATAAAATATTAAATATTAAGTGCTATCTATTAAAGAAAAGGATAAAAAGATATTTTTTATATTATTACTTCTTTTTACTATTAATATCAAATTTAACCTTTAACCAAAGATTCTTCCGTTAAACTACATATTTACAAAAAAATACTGCTAAGATACTATACAATAAAAACAAACTTATAATTTAATTATTTAATTGCTGAAACAAATGGCTATTTAACAAATAAAATAAAGGACTTTTTCCACAAATTTCAAAATAATACCCAAAGGACGGATATATACAAGAGTGCTACCCATATAAATATCCCAGTTGCCACATAATGAAGGTCCTGTTCGTTACCTAACAACACTAATGTCGACATCGGTGTTTGTGTGGGCTAGAGATACGCCTTATCGTCTTGTGCAAGTTGTTACAGACCAAGTTTATTGTGGTCCATTCTCTCGGAGGAGTCTAATTAAAAGGGTTGTGTGTATAAAGGTTGATTGGTGATACGAAACCCAAGCCGAACACAATTTCAACGACGAGGGATTCAGGAAAATGCTACAGTGCATCATAGTGCATGTTAATTTGATTACATAGTTATTGGTAACTGAAATATGTAACTGTATATTGGCAAAATTGGAGACACGTACTCAGAATCCAATTTGAATACTTGTCTCTACTTTTGTCAAGATATAGTCAGTATCGATTCACACAAGCAATTTTTTGAACTGAATATTTCCTATCGCATGCTATGTTTTGCACGCGTTACGTGCCTATTTGCCTATTTAGCGTATCTTGAAAAATTTTGTAGTATTAAAAAGTAACATTGCCGTATACCGTAATATACATCATATACATACCTACATACATATACACTTATTATAATTTTATATAATATCAAATATTTGTATAAAATAAAATAAATTAAATTAAATTATATAAAATTAAATAAAATTATAAAAAATTATACAAAATTATAAAAAAATATACAAAATTAAGAAAAATTAAATAAAAGTAAATAACATTTTAAATACAATTACTATTTTTATTCGGAATATTCCTTTTATTGACTTCCTTTTTAAATGTGGGTAACCAGATTTTACTGCATTCTGCCGAGGAATTTGCGACGCAAATTCTCTCTAGATACCACCTATTGCCTTCTAGGAGAATCTATTGGCAATATCGAGGGTACTCTCACTCACATCTAGTTAGTAATCATATGAGTCGAAACAGCTTTGAACAGATTCATAGATTTTTACTCTTTAATGATAATAGATTATACCAACAAACGAATAAAGCATTCAAAGTTCAACCGTTAATTGACCATCTAACTGAACGTTTTTATCGCTACCTATAGCCAGTGGAAGTTTCTCAGTGGACGAAGTCATGGAGCCGTATTATGGACGTCATTCAATGAAGCAGTTTATTCGAGGAAAACCCATCCGTTACGGATATAAATTCTGGTGCGTTGCAACCAATAAAGGTTACCTTGCAAAATTTCATCCCTATACTGGAAGTGGAGATAAATTACAGAGTAACTCGTTAGGAAGTTCCGTAACCGAAAAGCTGTATACATGGTTTTTACCACAAGAATCTGTTATCTATATTGATAATTTTCTACGTCTTTACCATTACTGACAACGTTGAGAGATCAAAAGATCTCTCCCCCACTCACAGAAATAAAAAAACAAATTCGTTGAACTTCCCACGCTGTATATAGCGAAGAATATCAGCTCAATCATATTCACTGGAATGACAATAATGAAGTTACTATGGCAACTAATATTTCAATTCCAGAAATATTTACTATAGAAAACTATAACAAATGGTCCTGAAAAACAGAAAAGTTGTTGCAAATTGTGCAAATTTAGAACAAGGGAATGGGTGGTGTAGACTTATTCGATAAGCAAAGAGGTTTATATAGGATTCCAATTCGATCTAAAAAATGGTATTAGTCCATATTTAGATTTTGCTTAAATGGAGCAATATTCAACATGTAGCTTCTTTACCGCAACATTGAGGCAATTTTTTTAATATAATTTTACAGGCGAATTGTGGAGGCCCTGCTGATAGCTCCAGGTATTCCAACGTCACGTGGAGCACATCTTCAAAACCTGTTGCTGACGAAATTCGTTTGGATAATGAGGGTCATTTGGTGGACAAAATTAAAAAACAACGAAGGTGCGGCAAATGTGGCAAGTGTACCAAATATCAATGTAGGACTTTATCCCGAGCAAAATTTTGTCAAATATCACATGTTGTAAAAATTTTAAAATAAATAATGTTTTATTAAATATTTTGTCCTTCATTACCCAGCGTATATCACACGTCAAAAAAAAAGACAGAAAAAGAAAGTAAATTTTGCATATTGCTTAATATTGTTCTGAAGCTATTTTCTTGTGGTATTTTAAAGTAATTACTATTTAAATGGGAATAAGCCACTATTAAAGATCAAAGTAAGTTTATTGACGCTTCAATTTAAACTTCGGAAATCGTTCTCAAAATAAAAACATTAGTAAATTAAACAAATTTTGTTTTTTTTTGTTCAAAAAATTCGTGTATTCTGTAGGTTCTCGTTCTAAGTTGTTCTGTTTCATTCGGTCAATTGTTGAAAATTTCTTATTTATAAACGATAAAGAATATTCATTTTTTATTAAAACAGATGTTAACAAGTCTGTATGATTATTCCTGATAAAAATAGTAATTGCATTAAGATGCCACAAGAAAATAGCTTTAGAACAATATAAATTATAAATAATTATAAACAATTATAAAAAATTATACAAAATTATAAAAAATTATAAAAAATTATAAAAAATTATAAAAAATTACAAAAATTATAAAAAATTATAAAAAATTATTAAAAATTATAAAACTTATTAAAAATTATAAAAAAATTTAAAAGTTCAATAAAATCAAATTAAAATTAAACAAAACTAAATGAATCTAATAAAAATAACAAAAAATATATTTATTTAAGACATTTTATAGTCGTTTATAGGTAAGTATTTACTTACACATTACTATATACATTATTCATAATTATTTTTAGAATATAATCATAATAATTAAAATGAAATAATTAAGCAGAAATACAAGATAATGATGAAAATTCTTTTTTGAGGATTTTGTAAATTTTAAGAACTTAAATGTGTAGTAATATAAAAATATTAACCATTTATTATTAACCTGACATCAAACTTTATTAACCTACATATAGTAATAACACGCTATAAGAAGTATTCACTTTTATCAACATTTCCCAAGTGCCACCCTCTTTTTCATTTGTAAAAGATAAGGTTGTCAAAATAAACCGTAATGAATGTGAATATTGATGACAATATTATAACAAACTTTTTTATGTATTTTAGGTATTAATTTATTAATGAGTTATTAGTCCATTGAAATAATCATGTTAGCGTTCTAATTATTTATTCCACATTCAAATCCATGAAATAATCACAATGATCTTCTTTTTCTCAGCTTTTCCTTGCTTAGGGGTTGTTTTTCCTTACTTTTCTTCGCCATTCATTTTTGTCCATCGTGTCTTCTTTATTTTAAATCTTTCTTTCTCTGCCACACAGTCTCTATCTTTTCGATTTATCTCTATCTCTCTTTCCCTTAACTTCTAATAGATCTAGCCTTCATCCCACATTGTTCTCATTTCTACTTCTGATGTAATCAAACCATCGCAAGACCTCGTTGTTAAATTTTTTTGGGATTGCAGTCACTCCGGCTCTTTCCCTTCCTTCGTTATCTTATCCCTTCTAGTCTTACATAACATCCATCGTAACATTTTCACTTCATCTACCTCCATCTTCTTTTTCTAAGCTCTCTTTACAGGTTACACTTCACCGCCGTACACTAAAGCAGATCTCACCACACTCTCACTTATATATCTTTTTTTCTAGTCCTTCACCGATTTTTTGATAACAGAGTACCTCAATAGAGTACCAGCCTGCATCCTGTGGACAATTTCTTGATCTAGTGTCTCATGTTCCGTTACTTAAGAGCCAAAGTACGTAAATTTTTTTACTCGTCCTTGTTTTTCTCCAAGCAATTTGATGTTTCCAACCACTTCCGTTCCACCCAACCACATATACATACTTCGTTTGCAATTTGCTAAGTCCCCAGCCTTTTTTTAACACCTTAACTTCTCTCCAATACACCTTTGCTTTTCTTCACTAATACGATATCATCGGCAAAGTGTATTGATCAAGAAATCCCTCCCTTTCCTTCTCTTTCAGTACATCCATAGGAAGATTAATAGGTAGGGACTTAGTGAACGAAAACGAAATTTTCTTTTTGTGCGACGTTAACTTTATTTCTATATAGTTTTTACAGTCTTGAATGTCCCCTTTATCTGTAGTGATACCATCACGTTTTCCCCCAATGCATTGGGCCTCCTTTCTTCTTCATATATCCTACCCATCACTTACCACAACACATTAACCCCTTCCTCTCCTAGAACCTTCCAAACCTCCACAGATGTTCCATCAGGTGTTACTGCCTTACCATTCTTCAACCTTTTTAAAGCATCAACAACCTCATCGCTTGGTATTTTCAATATTACATTCTTATTTGGGGTTCCACAATCTTTGTCTCTTCTCTGGTGTTCTTCATTTAGCAACTTTATGAGTTACTCACACCATCTTTTTTTATTTCAACATCAGACCTTAACTCTCTTCCATCCGTACTCTTAATGTAATGCACATGAGTCTAGTCCTTTGAAATATCAATGAAATTATCACAATATGAAAATAAAATAGTTATTGATCAACTATAAAAATAGAAATAACGGTAACCAAATTTTTAAAACTTGTGATTAAAAAATGAGATTATTAGGTCCGATAACCTTAATTTATGATTAGTGTCCTTTTTTTTTAAGATATTTGATAAATCAAGTACTGTAATTTCACCATCTGATAAGATGCAGCTTCGGAAATGTCCACGACTTTCTTGAAATTGAATAAACTCAGTTAACTGAAAATCACTTATTCGATAACTCAGATTCATCTTTATTATGCAAATCGTTTGAAAAGTCATCAAAAGGAACACGAGAAAGAGAGAAAGAATCGAAATCAATATTAAATTAGTTTGATGAACCTTAGAAGCAATCGAGACATCAGAATTCCAAGCATGCACTCGAAACAATCAGATTTACATTTATTGCCCATTTTAACCGTCCCCCTTACATTTCTGCTTGACACGGTGACGGTGAGAGTCGTTCTGAGTTGGTAGATAGGAATGGTATCGGAAGGTTGCGCAGCAAATTTCGCATCACTAATAAATATGAAGTAGAGAGATATTAATCAATAATAAAGTCATAATCGTATTTACATTCTAATTTTTATGAAATCTCAATATCTGATTTGACAATATATTTTTTAGTGGTGGTGTTATTTTGTGAGAAAATCGAATTAATAAACGTAGTGTCTCAAAAGAAGTGGTGCCTTATCAATTGGAAAAAATATTGTTGAAGACATGTAGAGATTTAAAAAGACTGAAAATCCTTCGGAAAATATTCAAAGTATGATTAGGAAAACATCCAATATAAGGAAAAAAAGGTTATACACAACAAACAGTTTATAGATATATTTTATAATAAAATACTAGTCTATAGATTGTCTTAAAGTGATTAGTCTATACAGGGATGCACAACATCGATGCCATACTTCTTTGCAAACTTGTATTAAAATAAACGTCACTTCTACCTACTTAGTCTAATCCATCTTGTGTGTTGAGGGTAGCTTAAGTACTAATGCCCACTAACGACCCTGCCTGGCTTCCTTCTGTCAGTGGTACTCAAACATACATAATATTTGCTACAACATACTTGGGCTAAATTAAAATAAAATAGAAATTACGAAATCGAATAAAATAAAACTAAAATATAAAGAAACATTTTATTTATGTATTGTTCCGTTCAAAAGTTAAGGGGGGAAGGACTTTTAAAAACCGCACTGTATATGTTGGCAGTAACAAAACTTAGAAATATCCGAAAATAAAACTAATAAATAAGTTAAAAATAAAAGAAGTCATTGTATTTAATTTCGTGTGTAAGTAAACGTAATTGTACACCATTATATTTAGTTCCTTTTTCCGTCAATCGCTGTCACATTTAGTTTCTGCTTTACTATCATCATCATCATTACTGTCTTCACTGTCATCATTATCTCCGTTATTTATATTTATAATAATTGGTTCGATATCGTTCAACAAATTGTTAATTTCTCACATTTTTTTTCTGTTGTTATTACGTGGTTTACGTAGTTTTTCCATTTCTCTGGCATAATGACCTGGTACGCTGCTGTAATTAAATTTCACATTTCAGCTTTTTTTAAATTCGCGTTGCATCCAGCTATATACCGTTTCAATTCACTCCAAACCATTTCGATGGGATTGAGTTCACAGTGATAGGGTGGGAGCCTCAGAATCTTCACATTGTGCTTTTTGGCAATATCTTCTATTATGTACCTGTCATATTTTGCACGGTGTCCGATATTTACCGATAATTCATCCAAATACACCATGTTGTATCCTTCTGCACGGTATTAACGAATTGAGCGTAAATAACGATGACGCCACGAGATGATTTCTGGTTTTTCAATCAAAATTGAATTTCTGCCACGTTTTATAAACACAAAATCCATATCACTTAGCAAGCGATATAGCGTGGCCCGTGAAAAGTTGGGCAAAGTTTCTTCGACATTTACAACAGCTAATATGGTGTTTATTGTTGGTGGTATATTGTCACGAAAAAATTGATGAACTATTCTACGAATTTGGCCCCTGACACCTTCATCGTACTTGTTGTCACGAGAATTACCAACCTTTCGCTTCTTGGGCCTGCTCTTTAGAGATTTTAATCCAGCAGGTGATGAATATTCCTGTCGTATGCGAAACAGAGTCTTTTCGCAAACACCACTCATTTGTGACACTTTTCTAATTACACTTGATACAGAATAGTTGTTATCCTGATTAAGATGTTAATTAATAATATTCATTAGTATCTGCTTCTCTGAAATTTCGAGAGCTTTTCCATGTTTCCATTGAATAAGTTCCTCCATTTGTGGTAAAAATTCGGCGTCAAATATAACAGTAGCCAACAACAGAAAATAATAGTAACTCGAATATGTTTACGAGCTCTGAAAAACAAATAAAGACTAATTAAAGCCCTGGATGGATCAAACTTTTAAACATATTTTGTACAAGAATTACTCTAATTGCTTGTGAATTACTGAATAACTTAGAAGAAAGTATTTGCAGTTGATATCAACCAAAATTACAAATTCCTTACACATTATGGCAGTAATTAGCACCGCAGGGACATAAATAACATTTTAAATTTAGCAGTTAGTAGAAATTACCGGAATTATTTTAAACTTTGAAACAAATGTGTATTTAATGCACATTTTATTATACTACTGCTACTAGTAAAAGAGAAAAGTTGATAAGTTACTATTAGAAACAAATAATGTACAGTATTATGTAAAATTATTAGCAAACGATATTTGTAAATTACATAAAATTGTACGTGAGGACTTGTTGAGAACTCCTGGTTTATTCCGTTTATTTTGAAAGATAGACAATAGAGAACACCATCGCTCATTGCATAAAACTGGCAACGTCTTGGCGAAATTCCCATAAGGTTAGCATTGCATATCTTACCCTGTACAGACTAGTCACTTTAAGACAATGAGACAAAGTATAGCATGTTCCGTAATTCACCTGAATATAAAGGGGAAAAAAGTTGTCCTAAACTACATTCCTCCTAGTGATGGGATACAATAAAACGTAATGGGATACTGCAATGGAAGTGTGTTGGAAAAATCTTTTTCCTTTTATATCTGTTGATATACAAAGACCAAATAGCATATCAAATATTAGCACTATGAAGTTGTAAAATGCTCCGAAAGTAAAAACCTAGATTCAAATTCTTTTGAAAATTTCTTCGATTTCGTGAAACCGTTTTAAAATCAAAAAAGTTTCGATTTTCGGGTAAAAACTATCCTAATTTGAACAACATCAAAAGAGTTAAGTAAATATTATGAAATTCATACCTAAGAGCTGTCAGAGGTTAGCGTCAAAAAATAAAATTTATGATCTTAGCAACTAAATATAATCCACCAAAAAGTTTTGATTTTTAATTTTATATAATATAAAATTTGTTATTGTCAATTTTATATGAATTAAGTTCCATAAAGGAGGTATGAAAAGTTTGCTTTTTATTTCAAATAATTATATTATTCTAAATTATACCTATTAATTAACATTCAATTAACCGCTAATTAGTGAACACTATTTTTCGTTAATTTGTTTTTTGCTAATATAAATCAATTTGATGGTCTACCAACACGTGAGTATGCAACATATAATTGATCATGTAAGTAACATGGATTCCCTAAATCCAAGCCGCAAACGGACATTGTCTAAAATGCTAATCGAATAGAAAATTACAGACTTTTGAATGATATAAGGGTATCATTCAGATACGTGGCAATAGGACGATTTCTACTTCAAATGGTCCAGTCAAAATGGTTGCTTCAATATTATTTCCGGTAATATTTTTAATGGCAAAACGTGTGCCTTTACATATTCTGGGTGGGTTTAAATTGCGTAGCAGAATAATTGAAGAACCAATTTCAACTGAATATTGTGTGGTGGCATCCCTGGTATATCCAGAGAATTTAAAAATTCTTTTGGATAATTTACGGCTTCGTCTTCATTAACTATAGTGTCGATTGATTTAAAAGATATCAGATTACCTGGTAACAACTGTTGAATCTGCAAGTTAATTTCATTACCATCAACAATTTTAGTCGCCAAAATTACGCGCTTAATGAGCCAATTATAATTCAAGTAATTATTCAGTATAGCCGGGAAGAGACTTCCCAGTATATATACTGAATATATATATATATATATATATATATATATATATATATATATATATATATATATATATATATATATATATATATATATATATATGCAACACACAATACACAAACATATACTCTACGTAAACACACTTTACACGAACATATAATACAAAAAACAACACATAAAACAGTCAAAGTTAAAAACACCACCCTCAGATCGTTTCAATCATAAGAATGCTATTAACCATAAGATAAGTCAACTTGGCAACAATCAATTTTGAAACGTGACCTAATAACAACAACTTGTCGGTTTTACATTTTCGCAGAATTTTTAAAATAATCTTTTTTTAAAAACGATTTCCGGGGTGTAAATCGAAATATCAAACATTAGTTAGTTAAAAATGTCATTTTCATTACAATCAATTGTGACTCAATCCCGTATAAATATAATATTTAACATAACTTTTATCTTTTGCCATCTTTAACTTCACGGGTTTTTCTATTTCTTAAACGTGAAAGAGTCTTACTATGATTTATATGTCACTTTGACTAATAGCTTATAGATAACATATGTAAGCTTCATGTTTGAAAAGAGGTATGTCGTTGGTGGATGAAAACCTTTATAAAAAATGGATGTTTGTAAATTTTTTAAAAATCACTATTACTAGATACTATGTATACTTCTACAATAAACAAAATTATTATCCATATTAAAGAAAAATTTATTAAATAAAAATGTCGTGAAAATATGATTATATAGCGGGTTTTAAGATCGATAATTTAAACAATTCCAAAGATCTTTACGAGCAGTAATTTTTACCTTTTTATAGCCTAATAAAAATCTACATTTCCCAAAAACATCGCAGTCGGTGAAACTCCAAAGTTGTGTGTCGGGAGAAATATTTTTTCTGCCTTTTTATTTTCTCAATCCCCAATCTACGAGAGTTTTCAGAAATTCCCCCGGGAAAACCTGAGACGACAAAAGTAAATGAACACATTAAAATGTAAGGAAGAAAAAACTTGAAAAAAGCAAAAGTTTCAAATTGAATAGGGCTAAATGTTTTCCTAAGTTTGTAGAAAACATGAACTAAGTCGAAAAAGTTACAGTATAACAAATAGGTGGATAATACCAAGCTAATTTAAAAATACTATTTTTTCGGGGTCAAACACTAGTCTGAAATTTTATCTATGTGTTATTAGATATTGTTCAACGTTGTTAAATTCATTAATGATTAAATTTTAGATTTTATTAAATTTTTAGCAAATTCAAAATTAGCTTTCTCCTTCCAAGACAAATTGCTCGACGTTTAATTTTTTCGTTATTCAAATTCTTACCTCGTTTGATATATAGGCTTCTAATTTAAATTATGATACAATTAGTAGTAATCTTTTTCTGTTTTTTTATACAAACAACCTGTGCGTTGTTTGTATACTGTCATCTGGTCACAAATGAACAGTTATCACTTATTTTCTGACCTAACTTAAAAAACAGCAAATACTTAAATCTAAGGGCTTACCCTATGGCTCATTCTTATTTTATCTATCAATTAATGCACTACAACTAACATGCAATAACTTCACAGCACTATACTCTTTTACACTAAACTGTTACAAATTTATACATTAATCAAATGGTTTTGTCCTTATGAGTCTTCTCTTTAGTTCATTGTTGTCAAGAAGCTGGATTGCTTCGACATTCACATGACTATATAGCCTCTGCTCGTGACGTGCTGCTGTTCTCTTGATTATTTCGATCACATTTCCATACACAGGTCCTGGTGTAGGTTGCTGTTATGGATATACCAAGGAGCATCAACAATGTTTCTCAGTGCTTAGTTTTGAATTCTCTGGATAATATGTAGATTACTAGCTTTGGTACAGCCCCAGAGTTGGCACCCATATACCCATACTGGCCTCATTACTTGCTTGTAGATGGATAATTTATTATGAATTCTTCTTCTTCCTATGCCGTCCCCATTAACGGAGGTTGGCGACCACATTTTTAAAGGCTTCTCTATCTTTTGCAACGTGGAATAATTCGTCTACAGTCATGTTTGTCCAGTCTCGAATATTTCGCAGCCATGACTTCCTCTTTCTACCTATTCCCTTTTTGCCATCGACTCTACCCTGCATGATGACCTGCAGAAGACTATATTTATTATTTCTTAGTATGTGTCCAAGGTATGCAGTCTTGCGTACTTTTATCGTTCTCAACAATTTTTTGTCTCGACCCATTCTTCTCAGCACTTCCTCATTGGTGACCCTGGCAGTCCATGGGATTCTCAACATTCTCCGGTATATCCAAAGTTCAAAGTCTTCAATCTTTTTAACTATTTGCGCTTTTAGTGTCCATGTTTCTACCCCGTACAATAGTTGCGACCAGACGTAACATTCAACAAACCTCAGTCTCAGCGCAATATTCAGATTTTTGTCACAGAACAATTGTTTGAATTTTAAGAACGCTGCCCTTGCCATTTCTATTCGTACCCGGATCTCTTGGTCTGGATCTAATTCTGTGTTGATGTAAGCTCCCAGATATTTATATTTTGTCACTCTCTCTATTTGCTGTCCACCAAGAGTTAGTTGTTCATTATGAATTGATAATGTTGAATTTTTTCCAATCAGCCAATACAATGTCTTATATCTAATATCAAGCTCCCCTCTTTTCTTTTTGACATGGACTTTCCAGCGCAGCTTCGCGTCTAGGGTGATGCCCAAGTATTTTGCTGATGTTGCATAAGGAACTTGGGTATCATTTATTCTAACTGGGAGATTTTCTATTTTTTTATTTGTAAAGTTAATGTGTGCAGATTTAGTCTCATTTATTTTTATTCACCATTTTTTGGTCCAGTTATGTATTTTATTTACTGATAGTTGCAACTTATCAGTCGCTTCTTCACTAGTGTCTCCTATCGCTAGTATGGCTGTATCATCCGCGAAGGTAGCAATAGTGTTTTGTTCTAGCTCTGGAATGTCACACGTATACAATAGGTACTAAGACACCCTCTTGTGGCACGCCTGCTTTGATCTCCTTTAATTGTAGACTTCTTCTTGTTTTACTCTAAAGTATCTATTCGCAATGTATGATTTTAATGTTTCTGAGTACTGTTTAGGCATGGACGTTCTTAGTTTATAGTTTAAACCCTCATGCCAGACTTTATCAAACGCCTGTGCTACGTCCAAGAAGATTGTAGAGCAGAATTTCTTTTCTTCTAATGTTTTTTCTATTATATTCGTTATTCTGTGAACTTGATCTATAGCGGAATATTGAGCAAGAACAGCAAACAACAAGAAAGCTTTATGATCCACACGTAGTAATACACGTAAAATTAAAAGATTTTTTTGCTAAATAGTAACCTTCAACATTGCTTTATACAAATGTAAAGAGTTGTCATTCCGTTTGTGTCATTATGTATGTTTATAAGACACATACCTTATATTCGATAAATTTTTACATTATAGACATACTATGCGGCATATTTATAGATAAGATAGTAAAAATGGAATATATCAATAAAATTGTGTTGTAAGAATCGTGCATCATACGATTTCGTCAAAGTAGATAAACAATATTCTAGTATATGTATGGACATAGGTTAATAAAAAAATAAATATAGCTCATCATCCGTAAATAAAGAATTTCTGGATATTTCTGGCAAAAACACATGAAAAGTTTGCAGTTTGTAGTGCTTTTCTGCATTCTAAACATCAAGTATTACAAATTCCACCGAGAATTAAATGTAGCTGACATGTAATATACTCTGAAGCATGTATTTTTTAGACTAGATATAAAAATGAGATACTTTTAAAAATGTGGAAAAAATTTATAGATCAATACAAAGCACAAATAAAATATAAGATACCTAATCATTTATACAGATTGGTGTATTATTTAATTATTATATAACTGGATCGAGTGAAACACAAATTATAAAATAAATTATTTAATTATGAATGGGAGAACTTGAGAACATGTATTGATTTATTAGCTTATAAGACCTTATGTAGGAAAAAGAAGTGAAAGACTTAAAAAAGATCAATGGGACTAAAAGCATACAGAACAAAAGGAGACAACCTATGAATAGAATAGAAAAAATCGACAAGTATCTCACAATTTCTCTCAACTTTTTTTTGCTATTGTTGTATTTTTATTAATCTAATTTATTGTCTTTATTTATTATCAAAGGTTCTACACTTATAACACTTACAAGTTTATTTAAAGTCTTTATTTGTACAATATAACTAATTTATTTCACACTAATAATTATATAATTTATTTACATTTATTACAATTCGTGCGTTACATTTTAAAAACTCGACGCGATGTTCAAAACTAACTGTCCCTTTAAATAAAATGTCCCATATATATACATATATATATATATATATATATATATATATATATATATATATATATATATATATAAATATATATATATATATATATATATATATATATATATATATATATATGTGCAAACTAATTTCTTTGGTTATGGAAATTTATCCAAATCATGCTGTTCCTAGCGCCTGTCTGCAATACCGACCCCCCTGGCATCCCAATCGGTCCGACCCGCATCTTTACCTGCAGAGGACACGCGTAAATTGTGTGACTGATAACAGTTCATTTGATTACGTAAATACAGACATCAGCCTCTGTTTTCTGAAAGTATGTTGACTTAAATATAGTGATATTCCTAAAAGAAATTCCTTTTAGGATGAAATACGTATAAGCGGATATACAGACGCGCTATACGTAAAATCAAATCTTAACTGTCTTTCCTTTTACTTCGGTATACTCTTTATGAGTACTAGAAACCAATTCGCTAACGATTTTTGCTTAGTTGAGGAGATATGTTATGCTAATTACATCTTTATTAACGTCTGTTCTGCCTTTGCAATATTATTTAAGTTTTAGAAATATAAGAAACAATATAAAGCTTCGCGCTAGCCTACTGTATCGATTACTTTAACATATCTTTTTATTGACGTAATCAACACAACAGTAGCTGCGGACAATACAGGACATCACGATGACCACTACGATCCCTCTGAGGGGCGATGGGTTCAGGGTTGAAGAGAGAGAAAAAAAGAGATTCTATCTCCTGATGCCAACCACAATGTAGCTTCGACTATTTTTTAAAATTTTAAACTATTTGTCCTTGTGTAGTATAGTTTAATGTACAATTTTATGTTTATGACATTCTTTGACTGTTGGATACACCAAAATTGCCAATATTGACGAAATGCCCCTGAAGATGCTCTAGGAAGCGAAAGGACTTGGGCAAGATTTAATTATTAAACTGTGCTCGATATCTGCCTTTTATTTGATGAAAGTTAATTTTGTGTTGTTGCACAGTAGTTCTATCGCAACATTGGGCAGATACTAATTGTTGTTTTTTTCCATCAGACTGGGCCCGGATCTTAGTATTCTTATTTGTGTAACCGTGTTGATAATGGTCAGTGCGTTTATTATCTTCCATTAGGCAAACTTATCCACAGCCCACTTGTGATAGCTGTTTATATGATTTTATTGACGAAACACGCAACGAACGCAGAATCTCTAGAATAAAGAAGATTATTTTTTATTTTACGCTGTATTTTTAAGATTTGGAGCAGTACGTTTTACAAGATAGGTGATCTCAGAATTGCATAGATCAAAGAAAAGATGTTTTTCTCCGTTTTATCGATTATAAGAAAGCATTCGATGATAATATATCTACAAGAATTAAAATTGGATGCTAAGGATATGAGGTATCGCCAATCTGTATTGAAACCAGGCTGCAATAGTATGTATTCAAAATTTGGACGAGATACAAGATTTCTTAATAAAAAAAGGTAGTAAAGGAAGGTTTTAAACTTTCTCCAATGTTGTTTAACTTATACATAGAAAAAGTTTTAGCAGAAGCAATGACAGACTCTAATAAGGGTATTTGAGTAAATATCTTATTCTATAATATATTAGGTATGCCGATGACAAAGCGATAGTGAGATAACTACAAAGATTTTTATTGTCTTTTAAATGATTATTTTTGCCAGTGAAGCTTTGGTTTCGAAAATCAATATCAAGATGGCAAACACAATGATGATAGGTAAAAACAATTATCCAAATGCAAAATTATCTGAGCTGAAGAAGAAATTAAGCAGTCAAGTATTTTAAATACTTGAGTTTTCTGCTAAGCGATAGTTAAGATCCTGAGACTAAAATAAAGAACAAGCCAGAAATGCTTTTTTGGAACTTCGTAAATTTCTGACTGATCGCAATTTGGATTTCAACCTGAGATACAAGATGTTACATCATCAAGTTTGGCCTTTTCTGATGTATGAAGTGGCAGCACGGACGTTTAAAGCCAGATCCATTACCAAACTTCAAATTTTTGAAATGTTGTGCTTGCGCCGAATGCTTAGAATATCATGAAAGGACAGCGTCAGAAATGAAGAAGTATTAAGAAGGCCTCCAGGATAGGGAACTTTTTGATTATGTAAAAAGAAAGAAGACTAGATAGAAAGATAGATGGTAAAAGCGGTCTAGGACGTAAAAAGATGTCATGGCTGCGTAATATTCGCTAGTGGACAGGAGTTATGAAATACTTTGCAACGCTGTTAAAAATAGAACAATGTATTCCTGACTATTGAACATCTCAGCCGACAAGACAATGTACGGTGGACGCCAACGGAGAAATTATCTGCGTCTTAAGAAAAAGAAGAACACATAATTTTTTTAATTACACAAAGAATATTTTAAATCCATCATTTCTTAAATCCAGAAAATAAAAAAATTAAGAAAGAATATTTCCGTCTTATTCTTATATGTTGATATGTAAACAATTTTATCTTTTAGATACCAAAACCGTTATTTATAAAAAAAAATGAATTCTACATAACCGTAATTATTACTCAAATAAAATTTTAATACTTTTTAAATCTGTAAATATGTTATAACGGAAGCTTTATTTCCAACCCTTTATTTTTTTAGTATTCACCTTAATGGTGAAATGTTTATCCAACAGATGCTACGCAGCCTAAACATTTTAAACAAACAGAAACAGGTGGACAACGTGCGGTTTCACATATAAATTCTCCAAGTGGATAAACAATGGGATGGACTTTAAATTAATCAATATCCAGAACTGGCAGATCCGAAAATGTTTTTCCTTTTTATTTTGTTGTTATTATTATCAAAATTAATTAATAATTTTTGATACTTATCTGGTGTAATGCATTTTTAAACGGACTTTCATCCCAGTTATTTAGTATTCAAGTAAACAAGCTTCTTTTCATTTTACAATTTAGTGGTGAATATTCCTTGTCATTTAAAATCGAAAATTGTTAGAAAACTATATAGTAACACATACTAATATACATTACTACACATTTTGACACGTTTCACCAGAATCTGAAGGGCCTTTTGTATCTTTCATGTCGGTCAATAAAATCTAATTTTAGTATGGCAAATATTGCCATCAAATGCAAGTTAATCCTTGGTCACAAACAATAACGTTCTTTGCCGCTAGAAGAAACAAACTAGAAGAAAGGTGAAGGATTGGAGTTGGGGTATACGGAGGGAAACCAAGGCTAAGCCGTAATCTAGGTAATCACCCTACTATCTTTCAAGCAAAAATAAAATCTATGCGATAGAAACTAACTAAGCACAAGAAACTGCAGAAGTAAATCTCTAAAAATTATTTCTGATAGTCAGGCAGCATTATAGGCACTGGAATCGAATCGGATTGACCCCAAATTAGTTTGTAACTGTCTTCGATTCAGATCGGAAAAATAACAAAGTAAGTTTATTCTGGGTGCCTGGTTATATTGATATTGACTGGAACGAAAAATACGACTTACTTGCCAAGTGGGGAATAAAACAAAAATTCATAGACCCAAAGCCTTTCATTAGCTTAGGAAGAAGCAAAGGAATTTATCGGACTGGGTGGAACGAATAAAACGTAACCACTGATACGACCAAATGGATCATAAACACTTAAAGGAAGAGACCCAAAGATCTAAAAGATATGAACAGGAGAGATCTACGCATTATCGTAGGTATCCTAACACAAAACTGTCGCCTCAAGGGACACATGAACAAAATCTGACTGGCAGAAAGTGTGAATTGCAGATTTTGTCAGCCTTACGAATTAAGCAGATTTCTGCCTAAGTCGTAGGGCTCGAGTTTCATTACCAAATCGAGCCCTACGACTTTGTAGAATGGTCTCTTCAGATCATAATAGACTTTGTTAAAAATACTGGGTTGAACAGAAAACTTTAACCTAGGAATAAGCCACAATAGAGGTCTAGTGGAAAGGTGGCAAAACACCCACTCATATTGAACCTAACCTAACTTAACACTTACCTAGAGAAATAGATATAGCCAACAATGAATCAATAAATTAATACCTAAATGTTCTGACATATGATCAAACCACTAACTACTCGTTGTGCAAATGTACAAAAGGAATAAATAGACCAACGCGACAGATTCCGAGTATTAGAAAATGAGATGTAATATGGGCAAAGCAAATTTGTAAGGTTCTTACTTAGAAAATATATTAAAAAATTATAAAAGGCAAATCATGAATGTGTTGCTTGTGTGAGTCCATTTCAAAAGGTAAAAGAAATAATAAATTAGACTTACTCACATTTAATTTAATTTAACTATCCAGACGACCGGTTTCGCTTTCTATAAAATGCAAAGCATCTTTAGGTCTCGATACAAAGTTAAATAAATGCTGAAATAATAAACCCATATTAGGGTGTTATCTAATAAAGATAAACAAAGATAGATGATATAAATTACAGTAATTATGCCAATATTACATGTCTGTGGTTTATCAAAATGAATAAAATGTTTAAGCAAACAAGGTAAGACCCACAAATTGGTAAATAGTCTATTAAACTGTAATGAATTAATAAATTAACAAATAAATAAAACATTACTTACATGCCGGTACTCTATTAATTGATGATTGAAAGAACATGGTTCAAACTATCCTGTATTGTTGTTTGGAGAACTCAAGTCTGCTATTGTAATTGTTTGACAGTAAACGGGGAAGTTCTTGAGGGGACAGATTTTATCCAATGAAGTAGAGATAGGTGTAATGTAATTGTTTGTTTGATGAAAGTAATGTTCTATACCATTGAGTTATTTAAAAGTTATTTATATTTATTCTGGAGATATATTTATGAAATATGTATTATTTATTGAGATTTTATTTAGAAGGTGACTGTTGTGAGACAATGAATGTGATTAGATGTACAAATTGTGTGGGTGTGCAATTCTATTAACCTGTAAATATCAAATTTCTTTGATAAAGTATTGCTGTAATATATGGCAAATAGTTGTAAAGTCCAATAATTAAAGTTAAAAGATTAAAATTAAAATTGAGGACACTTTAAGACACACAGAAAACACACAGAAAACACTTAAAAAGGGGACGAAACAGACATTAAATTTAAAAAGGGGGAGGATTTGGAGCACTACATCTCTTACTTGGAGACAATGAGTTTTTTTATGTTATTTATTAGATTTTTAGAGGTAAATTTGACAAATGTAGGTTAAAGTGTGACAGTTCTTCTTCTATTTTAAATGCTGTAAGTTAAGTTATCCAGTTTTATGAAATAAGCTGAAAATAATAAATGTATCTAAAATTTTTTAATTTTACATATCACAGTTGGTTGATGTGTTAATATTGGCATACTTTAACAAACTTTAAATAATTAAATTTCAATGTAACAATATGAATAATTGAAATACATCTTCTATGATAACTAACTCTGCTTAGTCAAAATTACAGAACAAACTTAAGTGATTATTTGGTAATTAGATTAAATTAAATTAAATATGTACATTTGTAATAAAAATGTATAACAAAGTTACAAACTTTCTTTGAAATAATTGTTGGTGTGAGTTATCTGTCATGGTGTGTATAAATGTTTTTAATTTTTTTTTTTTAATATTTTTTTTAATATTTTTAAAGCCTAAAACGATGATGATGGGAGTACTAAATGCGATGTGAACAATACTGATCAAGGAATAATAAAGCCTACTACCACTAAGAAGTAAACAGAAAGTAAAAAAGTAAATAAAAACAATATCAATTCAAAAAAAAGATTCGAAAGTTGACTTAACAACTGGTGAAATACCACAACTATTACCTTTATACTTTACTTTATTTTACTTAATCAGTAGACCCAGTTGCTTCCTGCCAAGTCTTACCCTTACTCTACAGTATCTGCGAGATGTCACTGTTCCATTCTTTAATGAGTCTTCCTCTTCTATTCTTCCCTATTGGTTTGGCGTCCCACACTCTTTTTACTTGTCTATTATTGTCTATCCGGGTTGGATGTCCGAACCATGCCAGTTTTTTCTCCTTGGTTGAGTCGAGTATCTTTACTCCGATCGTTTTTGTGAGGTATTTCATCTCTGCGCCTGAATTATGCTCTGATGTCTTTTGTTTAATATCCAATTTTCTGCTCCATATGTCACTGTAGGTCTATATATTGTTTTGTATATTGTCATCTTGGTCTTTGTTGATATTTCTTTGTTATTAAGGAATCCTCCATACTTGGAGTAGTTTTCCTGTGTTTTCCATTCTGTTGTTAAGATTGTCCTCGATGTCTCCTTTGTTGTTGATTACTATTTCCAAGTATTTGTATGAATTTGTCTGTATTATTTTTGGTTGGTCTATCATTACTTCTATTTGATCGTCCGTCCCTTGTTTCCTTGATATTTTCATTATCTGAGTCTTCTCTTTGTTTACGTTTAAGATGTATTTGCTTGCTTCTAGATTCCATTTCTCGAAGTTGTATTCCAGTTTTTCGGCAGTTTCCGCAATTAATACTATGTCGTCTGCAAATATACACATCTTACCGTTTATCATATGCATTCTGTTTCAACCGATGCAGTATTTCTTGAATGTTTTCTTACATTCTTTCACTATCTCATCTATTACAACCTAGATAGACCATCCCAAAATTCACAAACCTTAAAAATGTAGTATTCAGGTTACAATATGTACAATCAAAAAGGCATAATTAAGAATATCGTTTTAATAAAAATGTTCAACGAGTAGCAGAATTATTTATTGTTTTTTGTCAAGAAAACTTTCGCTTCCTTCGTCAATACTCCAGTAAATGACCGTTTTGGAGCGGAATTTTCCTTGTCACGACGGACTTGTTAAAAAATTTGGATTTAGAATACTCTTACCCTTTACCTTACTTTTGAACTTGAGCTTAGTTAATTTTACATGGGAAGTTAAAGCCACCCTTTTTCGGGGGTGGTTCAAAAACATACGTATAAAATTAGTTTGGAAATCGATAAACTGACTAATTCTTAGCAACTTTTATTTTAAAGAGTTTTTTACTGATTTAATACTTTTTGAGTTATTTGCGAGTGAAAATTTTTATTTTTCAAAATAAAAACCATGTTTTTAGAAGGTTTTATACAAATGACTTAAAAAGTAAGTATTTATCAAAAAATGTATAACCGTGAAAATCGAAAAAATTTCAATGCCACTTCCATATCACCAGTCTACGGTACTACTTACATCAGCGATCCATGGTCAAATATACCCGATAGTTTTTATTACAACCAAGTACAACCAAGAAAAGATTATCCTTCCTTCCTTCATCCTTCCTCTCAATTTACTCACGTCCGCCAATACACTAGGTAAAGGTGTAATTGTATCGTGCCCAGGCCTTAATGCAAGTTGTGTGTCTAAATAGAACTATTTCAAACGATCGACTGGGGGAACTACTGGGTACACAAATCAACAAATAATTTTGTATATCCTTTAGTTCCTTGAGGACTTGATGCTGTATAACTTGTAAACAGCGAAACCGGTCGCCAAATCTTTCTCTTAAGAGCGTAGGCGCAAAATTTCAGGCTAATGCTTTTTAAATGCATTCATTTTTTTCGAATCCTGAGAAAACTAACAAATATTTTTGAAAAATTTAAACGCAGAATAAAAGATTACCGAGGGCCGAAAGTCCCTTAGAATAAACCAAAAGTTTTTTTGAATGAGATATTTGAAATTCAAAATCACACTAAATTTTTTTCTTTTTTTTACCCCTGTAACTTATTAAAATATACATTATAGAAGTTTTCAGGGACTTTCGGCTCTCAGTAATATTGTATTCTTTCATTCTGCGTTTAAATTTTTCAAAAATACTTATAAGTTTTCTCAGGATTCGAAAAAAATGAATGCATTTAACAAGCATTGGCCCGAAATTTTGCACCTACGCTCAACTTAACTCAGATTATGAGTATAAGACCCTAGTTCCTAACATTTATGGATTTTGTATTAGTTTTCTGTCCACCTTGTATTGTTGTGCTGCTTGTTAATTTTTTCCAAGATTTTGTGACTTACTAAGTTACAGATGTGAACCTAAGAAGGATTCCCGAGTTGTTGTTGGTAATTTAGGTATTTAATTTATATTTTTTAGCATATCTCTTGCTGCAGGTATAATCAAGTTAATTTTGCAAACGTAAAATTACCATCAAAATTACCTTTGCTGGTAATACGATGATTTCCCATCGGTAAGCAAATCGCATCCGGCACTATCGTATCGAATAAAGCGGCAGAACCAGTAACGCTCATCATAGCGTGCCGTGAGTTATTCGAAGCTCCAATTAAGGATAATTTTATAGCCCTTGGTCTATAGGGCGTTGGGTCGAATGGGCCGTTAGCCAAGTCGAAAGGGAATTTGGATTTCCGGCTGGAGTAATCGAAGGTCGATTTATAAATATATTTATAAAGGAGTTAGTAGTAACACGCGAAACGGTACTAATGGCGGGAAATTACTTTTATGGGGACATTTTATTGTTACTTATTGTTTTCGATTTGTGTTCTGTTGTTTTATGTCCTTGTAAGGAGAAAATAAAACAGGACGCCATTTTAAGTATCACAGATTCAGACACAGTTCATTAAATCTTTTGTTGAAATCTCATAAATACAAAATAAACTCTTTATTTTACCATCTGACTTCTATATTAGAATGATAAATATCATTTATTACTTTTACACGACAACGTCTCATCTATGATCTACATCAATGAATCCATAGATTTTTGCAAAACCGAGGTTTTGAAATACCGGATAATGTATTCAATCTATTTTTTCATAAAACTGAAATATTTGTGAGACGTATGTGATACATTGGAACCATAAATATGTATTCGAAATATTGTAACAAATCGTAGCTATTTTGAAGAAGATTACGAAATTAATGAAACAAATGCAGTTGTAGATATAAAAAATTGATAAATTCAATATTTACGGGAGAGCTAGTGCATAGCACTAGAAAAATATTAGGGACAAAACGCAAAAATTAGAGACTTGCAACAATAAAAGAACTGTTTAATGATGACGAAAGTGCAATAACCAAACGATCCAAACAAAACTGGACTATATATTACAGTCAGAAATAGGAACTGCGATACATCTAATCAAAAATGGAAAGCACCTTTTTCTTCTACAAGTTTCGCTTATATCGGAGATTGGAAATCATTATGACAATTGTCAGAATGAATTGTGTTTCAAGTATTCAAATTTCCTGATTTTTATAGAATTTAAAACTTCGCATTGTTTTTCTAGTTGTTCGAGAACTTGTGTATTTGTTTTGCAATCCATCCATGATATTTTCAGAATACGCCGGAAACACCACATTTCAAATGCTTCTAGGTTTTTAATGTTGGATTGTTTAAGTGTCCAGGCCTTTACCCCATAAAAAAGTATGGAGAAAATTTAATATCGAAGCCTACTTACCCGCAGTGTTATCTTGATATTGCGATTTCAAAAAAAATTTTTTCATTCTGTTAAAGATTGACTGTACAATTTCAATGCGGCATCTTACTTCTTTTGTTTGATCAGTATCTTCTGTGATCCATGCTCCAAGGTATTTGTACAAAGATATTTCGGAATTATCTAGGATTAGCTTAACTTTAATGTTTTGAGCTTGCGCAAATACTATGAAGTTTTCTTCGAATTTATTTTTAGTCCATGATCTTTGCAATGTATATTTAGTTTTTGAGCGAGGTGTTGCAGTTCTTTTAGTGTTCTCGCCAGAACGACGATATCGTCGGCATATTATTAAGTAGCTCACGCGGACGCTAATATTCTTAGATGACTTTACTATGTAAATTAAACAACAATGGTAATAAAATACACCTTTGGTGCCCCACGGCAAATCTCGATATCCTCAGTCACTTCATTTTTAACTTTTACTTTTGCTGTTTGATTCCAATAGAGGTTACAAATAATTTTAATATCTCTACTGTCTATTGTTTTATTTAACAAAATTTCTTTGTGCCGATTATGCAGCATTGTGTTAAATGCCTTCTCAAAATCAATCAAATAGCCATATACTTCCTGATTCATATCTAGGAATATCTGCGAAAGAACACACATTGCATGCCGTGTTCCCAGCCCTCTTCTAAATCACCTTTGTGTATTACTTATGTCTTCATCTAATTTCTTATGTGTTCTATTGTAAATTACTTTTAAAAATAATTTTAAGGCATGACTCATTAAGGCTATGGTGCGATATTCATTGCACTTCTTTGCATTGGTTTTTTGAGAAGCAGTGGATTGGAACCATTCTTTCGGAGTCATACTTGTTCTATATATGGTATTGAATAGATCCAAAAGAAGGTCACTAGCTACTGTATCCACAATTTTGAGTTATTCGATGGGAACTTCATTAGGTCCGGGAGATACCACTTTTAGCTTCTTTCATTGCATATTCGATTTCTTTTCGTATAATGTCAGACTCAGTAAAATCTTTAAATTCTTTTGGTGCTTCTCTTGTCTCTTTGTCTTCAAAAAGCTGTGCTATATACTGTGTCATCTCTGTATTTTTTGGTTTATGTCCTAAGTCCACCACTTTTAACTCTTAGTTGCCTAGTGTGAAGTGTTTTTCTTATTCGTGTTAGCTTTCTAATTTCATGCATATTGAAAAAGTCATATTTTTTCTCAATGTCTACCAGTTCTTGACAATGCTGATTTTCTCTTTAGCTTCTTTAATTTCATTTTAATTAATCGATCTGTTTTATTATATTAAATTGGATTTTTTTTCTTAAATGATTTTTTTTTTCAGTCATTAATAGAAGTATTTAAATTACATACTACATTATACATATATGTATATATATATATATATATATATATATATACATTTGTTTTTCTCTTTTCTTTATACTAAAAACAAATAGTTTTTGTTTCATATTGTTTCCTTATTATTATTATTGTTTTTTAAGTTAGGAAATACCTATTTATTTACCTTCTTATATTAAATAGCATTCTAGAAACAACAACAAATATAAAAATATATTAAAAACTAGTAACAGTAATAGGAAATGACAATAAATATCAAATATTTAAGATTATGACATATGTGTAGTACAAGAGTTGTAGAAGAAAAAGAATCTTCTAGATTTCCCGTAAAGATAAGAAAAAATATAATATACGTATAAAAAGTGATGTAGAATATTATACAAAGATAGCAAGCTTGCACATAATGAAATAGTGGTATTGTTTAATTAATTAATGAATAATTATCTATGAATAACTACGGTTGTTAAAAGGAATCAGATTCAAGAAAATATTTTTTAAATGGTTGGCTATGGTTTTAGATACATTAAAAATATTATAACTTACCTCACTGTCGTTGCTGTGCAATTTGAGGACGTATCCAGGCAACAGGTCTTTTCTAGCGTTGACATCTTCGAGCGCGAGATGGGCGGCAGGCATGCACGCTTGACCGCCCTGCCAACCGCCTTCACCAGCAATTGGGAAAATGCCGCCGATGTGCAAGACGTTGCCTCCATCACTGAAATCACCTGCCGCGTTTTTCGATGATTGAAATGATGACCGTTTTCCGCCCCCGAACTCGATACACACGAAGATAAGAGAAAGAAGAAGCTTTATTGGCGCGTTTTCGAAGCATCGTGGCGATGGTAAGTACTGAAAAGAAAAAACAAAAATATATTAGCTAAAATCATCTTGACCACATTAGTAGATTTACAAAGCTCATTACTGAACAAGTTGCTTTTAGTAGTACAAACTTTAAGTTCGCCATGCCAGGATATCATGACATCAAGGGAAGCTTAACGATATATAATTTAAACATGTTTTTAAAAATTATTATTTCAAAGTGGTTTTATTAGACGCAAAGAAACTTTGTGTCTTGTAATAAACTTTAAAATATCAGATTTTTTTATGTTACTCTCTGAGTAATTAAATGAAATTATACGTAATGGATATTGATTCCGGTCCTGTAGATGTAGCGAATAAAAGCTGATCGGAAAAGCTAATAATGTTCTCAGGTTTCATTTTATCGAAAGAAAACTTGTTGGTAAACAGTCGTTCATCAATTTTATTATTCTATCAGCCAAAAAGCCAATAACTGGAAAACTAACTTGTTATTTTAGAGGAAAATGATTTTATATTATAAAAAACAAACACTGCGAACGAATGAAAAGAAAAGTTTAGATGAACGGATTATATAACTTGTAAAACTTTTATATAAAAGATGTTTGCTTCCGAGCTGTGGTCAGGATATTCACCTAAAGAGTCAGCGACTGAAAATAAAGCTCTAAAGTTCTAAATTTCAGTAAACATTGGGTTGATAGGAATAAACCAATATATTTTGTGGTCGGAAAAAGTTTTGTTTTCGATATGGAGTAGGTAGGTATTATAAAATAAAGTAAATATGACTATATATGGTCTTTGTTAGTCTTTCAATATGCAGAGTATTAATCAAAGACTCCCACTTGGCACATATTAATAATAAATCTCATTAAAAAAATTGTTATTGTATAGAATGTTAAATATATATATATATATATATATATATATATAGATATATATATATATATATATATATATATATATATATATAGATATATATATATATATATATATATATATATATACACTTCTCCAACTTCAATAATACAATTTTATTTGTAAACAGGCAAAGAATGAAAAATAAAACTTCACCAGATTTATTCTACTACATTTTATTAGTAATTATAACAATTTGTCTACTCATCAGAAAATGTTGAAGTACAGGAGAAAAAAAAATAAAACGGAAAATTCTAAAAAAATAATAATAATAAAAGTAAACTAAAATATGAAAAAAGTCTTAATAACGAGTGTTTCCACCTCTTCTACGTATAACAGCCTCACATCGTTGGGCATACTTAAAATTAATTGCCGTATTTCAATTTGGTTTAGTTCTCTCCAAATCTGGATCAGCCTCTCTCCCACTTCCTGTAAGTTGTTTGGTTGGATCGGTGTCGCTCTTAATCGCCTACCAAGGATATCGCAGAGATTTTCAAGCAGATTTAAATCCGGACTATGTGCTGTCCATTCCATAGTGTTAATTTCTAACTCTTCTAGATAATTTCTGACGATCTGTGCAGCGTGAGGTCTGGCATTATCTTGCATTAGTAAGAAATTTTCACCGATATAAGGAGCGAATGGTACTACATGTTGCTCCAATATGTACTTTTCAGCTGTAACAGTTTCCAATTTGTATGACACCCAGGTCCGTACGTGCGGTCAAAGAAATACCACCCCACACCATAACGGATCCTCCACCAAAAAATGTGGTGTGTGAGAAATTACACTGAGTATATCGTTCGTTGGGTCATCGGAACACACGAACACGT
Organism: Diabrotica undecimpunctata; assembly: GCF_040954645.1. Lineage (NCBI taxonomy): Eukaryota > Metazoa > Arthropoda > Insecta > Coleoptera > Chrysomelidae > Diabrotica > Diabrotica undecimpunctata. Next base: position 32,783,475 of record NC_092809.1, on the reverse strand, counting down.
ATGTCGTTATTGTACAAACAAAACCGGGATTCATCAGTAAATAGCACTCGTTCCCAATCAGCTCCTAACCAATTAACGTGTTCTCTGGCAAAATGTAGTCTCCCTCTTCGATGCTCTGCAGTTAATAAAGGACCTCGGGCGGCAATCCTAGGTGTTAAGTTGTATTATTTGTAGACTTCGATGTGTTACAAAACGTTGTCGAAGAGCAGAAATTCTTAAAAATCAAAATTGAATAGGGGTAGTTACCCGGTTTCGTCCTTACGCTGGTCTGCGAGTATGATCCCCTGTTTCGAGGAATCTTTCTAACACCCGTGAGACGGATGTGTGGGACATATTAAACCGACGACCAATTCTTCGGTAACTCCAACCTTCTTCCGATAGTATCACTGCTTGGGTACAATAATTTCGGGTTAAATTACGTGATTGACGCTCCATAATAAAGACAATTAATATTAATCAACAATTAAACAGTAGCCGAATAAAATTACTTACAACACTTTGAAATTAGTATATTTAAACAATTAGTACGTTTTTTGCTTCTTTTTGTTTTGTTGCAAAAAAAACTATAGCGATAAAACACAGTCAATAAATATAGAGTGTACGAATAGCATATACAAGGGGCTTGCAAAATATAACATTACAATGGAAATTTTTAGTAATGCTAATAAAATATTTTAATATTTCAAAGTGGTGCGTTAATTTCTTGGAGAAGTGTATATAGCCATTTATAGGGTGGAAAATCCAGTAACCGGTATATGTTTCAAAGACCGATTATTGTATAAAGTAGACACCTTTTAAAATATTCTTTTGTATTAGTTTCTTAAAAATACATAACACAATTTTTGGAAAGTGTAAAATTAAGTTGTGGTTATAAAGGTATAAGAAATTTTATTTATTCTTGGAACTCCAGAAAGAACAAGCAAATACGAAAGTTTAAAAATTTCTTTAGAACTACAAAGAGGTTGAATTTGGTAAATTAAATGGTATGCTTGAACGTTTTTTGATTGGATGAAAAATAATGATGGAAGGGGAGAACGAGCCGATGTCTGGAATGAATAAATAGATTTTGGGGAGATGTGTTTTTTCAATCAAAAGGAGAAGTCCAGTTTTGAAGACCGTATGTTGGAAAAGTACGCAGGTTGTTATAAAAGTTACAAGTGTTATTAGCAGAATAGTGGAACGGGTGATAGACCAAGTAGAAAGGTTCTTTTGAAAACTCCTTGGAGTCTAAAGTGTCCAGTTGTGTAAGTAACGAGGAAAAGTTTGTTTGAATTTGTGGCACCGAGTCGATAAAAGAGATCCTTGCTGAGAAGGATGCAAACAGTAATAAGAGCTAGAGGAGCGAATATTCCTTACTTATCAAGCACTCATCATCAGTTAAAAAGATTTGTTTAAGCAATTTAAATTAGCATTTAAGTTTGGAGTAAAATAACCTTATTTACCTAATATTAAGCATTATTTGTTTAGCAAAAACTAACAAGCAAAAACTTGTTTATTCAACATTGTTCAAATAAACTTTTCTTCGCAATAAACGACTATTTATTTAATATTGTTTTATTTTGAGGCTGGAGTCATTAATTATAAGGGCGAGATAATTGAAACTCTTGGCTAATATCGAGCTTTCGAAAAATGTATTTGCTTTTTCAGGATAAGCTAAAATAAATTTAAATTAATTTTTTAGTAATAAAATGAAATAAAAACGAAAGAACATTGTCATAAACAATTACAACATGAGGTTAGTCCATAAAATTTTTTACATTATCATAAAATATTGAGTTGTAAGTTATTAATCTACTAACAAATACATTGTTTTAATTTTTGTTGCAAGATTCCACAATGTTCGGTGCTGATATGCGGTAACCTCTCATTGAATTTGCATGATCGAATGTACTGGATTCTAGCGGTCGTTATACTATAACTCAGCATATGCACTACAGTTTAACGATTTGTGGTTCGTGTAATTGTATCATAATTGTTTTGTGAAACATTTATTATCTCAAAGTTAATTTTAAAATTATTTTTGCTACACCTTTCCTTATCAATAATTATATTATGAAGAACACCTGCTTTATCTAGATGGCATTATATTTCTTTTTTGAGGTTCCTCCATTTGGAAGAGAGTTTGAAACACATTCATTATATCTTTTTGCTCACTGAGGTTACGTCTAGAGTAGGTTCTCATTAAGTACATCTTTAAAGAATAGGCTTCATCGCTCAAGAGCACATATGGAATTGTAATATCGATATTTGGAATAGTTTGATCCTCTGGTATGCAACATTTTTATTTTCGAATTGTTATTTTAAACTGCTGCCAGCACAAATCCCAGTCGATATGTAGATATTGTTAGAAGTTCAAAGAAAATCAAATGGACCTACTTCGAATTGATACTGTTTTTAAGATATATTAACTGCAAGACTATCAACTATCAGTATTTCAAGGGATAAAAAAATGAAGGACAAAATGTGGATATAATGAAGATAACCATAATGAAAGTAGTGAAGAAAATGGTACTTAAAATCAGTTGGATAGAAATGAAACGGCACAACAACATGGAAAAAACAACAAAGACAAAATAAAAAATAGTGATAGTTTTCAAACTTCTGCTAGAGAAAAACTAAGGGAACACAGCAGTAACCCATAACAGAGAAGAAAAGAATCGACAGATTATGTATATTAGCGACTTATCAAACTTAAACAAAAAAAATTAGAAACGTATGCAACAAAGAATACATATTCTTACGATAGAAATTATCATTTCCTAATGAACTTGTTGCTGCTTGCAAACTGTTTCACGTACCAGAAATATGCAAATGAGACTATGTTTACAACGATTTTGGCTAAAAACTCACTATCAGAATCCACCCCAAAACATTATTTGTTCTCCGCAAGCTTCTCTATGTAAAAAGTATCCATCTAGTGCACAATCCTCCAAACATTCACGAGTTTATAGTCCGCCAAGTGCCTAATTCCTAACAACTAGACCTATGAGCACACAATATTCGCTACCAAGACTCTTCCTAAGAGCCAGAAAATTAGATATTTCCACACTTTTCAATAATTATTTAAATAAATAGTACTTACCTAAGTGTTACAGTCAATTTTTATCCAGGAGCAATACTTTTCCGAAAAATAGAAAATGTTTTGACTCGGACTGTTCTGACTTGGAAGAATCTATTTAGTATTTAATGAAATGTTGAAGGCAATATTCTAAAGTACTTATAAAACTTTTGTGGCGACTTTCTTAATTCATTGAAAACGGTTACGTACTTCCCTTCCTTGTCTCTCCTTAAGTACATATTATTAATTCAATATTTTTATTTATTTTTTAATACCAATAATTTTAAACAACTATTTACAAGAAAATATAAATCCACTCCGTCATCCATCTCGAAATGAAACTTAATTTGCAACAAATTGCAAAGAATGTAAACATATAATCACTAAAGAGGAACAGTTTTTTGTCACTTACTTGTTAACGGTAGGTATACGGAAGAAGTAAAGTACAGCGTAGAGTACAATAAATTATGGAATTTAAATAATTAATATACATGTTTATCGTAAATCATTTGTTTACTTAATTACTTTAGTGTTCCTAACTAAGAACCGAAAACCGAATTGCAGGCTGAGTTCTCTAGTTGATTCGAGTGCGGCACAATAAGAAACAGAGTAATTACACTACAACAAGATTAAACTAGTGTTGGCCAACCTCGACACAGCCATAAACAACGTTAGACCGCCCCTGAATATTCCCCACAGATCCTCGTGTGAACGACACGATCTTTTTGTTAGTCATTTTCGTTCGCAAACGGTGTTCAACACTCTAATTGCAAAACCGCGAACGGCAATAATAACAACTTCATAATTTAATTTTCGAAACATTTCGTGGGGATTGAATCAGTTGGAAAAGTTCTTATTGGATTTGCGTTGCCGAAAGCGTTGCGATGTGCTGATTTTCAATTTCGGACGTTTCTAGTTGGTCTGGAAAGTGGTAAATCAGTAGTGAATATTGCCAGTACGTCAAATGTTTTTTGAAAAACTAAAATATTTGACAAATTAGTAAGTAAATTTCCAACCAACTTATTTTTTACACTAACGAATTACTGCCTGGAATATATAGTCAGAAAAATCATTAAAGGTACACTTAGATCGAGAGAGGGACAATTAATAACATATGCCGACGACATTGTGTTAATGACAAAGAACAGAAAAACAATGGAAAGTATGTTAAAAGAATTGATAGCAGAAGGAAAGTAATGGGCTTAGTAATAAATCAAGAAAAAACAAAAATAATGAGATTTGACAAAAAATATGAAAACAAAAAACTAGACTGGGAGAATATATATAAAACAGCAAAGGGCAAAATGGCTAGGACATATATGGAGATTAGGACCATCTACGACAATATTTTCAATATTGGAATAGACACCAGCTGGTAAAAGAAGACGTGAAAGACCAAGATATACATGGCTGCAAGAAGTAACAAATGATCTCAACAGGGCGGGCGTGCGGCAATGGAGAAAAAACCAGAGATAGGAAACAGTGGAGAAAAATAACAGGAATAATTAAATAAAGAAAATGAGGACTGATCTACCTCGTAACATTGATTTAGAGAGCTTAAGCGGCGTAACCCCGCGTGAGGTGTTTAGCCACAATATATATATATATATATATATATATATATATATTGATACGATTAGGGTTTATAGAAAATAATTTATAAGTTATATACTACATAATATTAGATATAAAAAAGTATTTGATTATTTTAAATAAGTTAAATACTAGAGAATTTAATAAAAATATATTTATGTGAGGGCATTTTTAATAAATTAGCATATAATAATTGTAAACAGTTGTATTTTAATATTGTAAATATATATAAGTGAGCCATGTGCTTAGGCAACCAAAAATACTCTCGGAGATTGACAGATATTTATACTCTGAAGTGACGTTTAAGAATATTTACGAATATAAGTGGGTTATAATAATATATTGTTTGAAATGTGTATTTTATTAAATTAGAGTGTTAGTTACTAATTTAATTATATATTCTGATCTGAAAAGCCTAAATGTCAACAAAATTATTAATAGAAAAGAATGGAATTCTCTGGATCTCCGGAGATGGCCATGTTTGCGAAATGGTTTGTTCCAGAAAATTCAGACAAGTAGTTAATGGAACAAATTGGAACATGATCTCTTACGAGATGGTTCTAGAAATCCGAAAGATATAAATACCCGTGATTTGGATTCAAGAAGGCAGTTTTTGAAAGTTTTTAGTCAGAAAAGTTTTAGATAGTGCAGTCAGAAGAGTTTTAAGAAGTTTTTAGGTCAGTTTTGGAAGTTTTTAGTCAGAAGTCAAGCAGTTTATTATGAAAGTTAGTTGGAGTCAGTGAATCAAGTACAAATAGTCAAAATGTTTAATATAGTGAGTTAAATGAAGATTAAAAATTATGCATATAATTTAATGCACATTTATAATTATACACAAATAATTATTGAAGATAAAAAAAGGTATATTGGAAGAAATTAAATTATATTATGTTTGGAGATTAGTATAAATCAACTTATAATAATTGGATATTGGTATATTGAAAAGAAGAATAAATATAAATGCTGTTTGCTGGTTTGGTTGGTGGTGTATACATGCTGGTGAAGAAAACTATATCTTAAATTGGTAGAAGCTGATAATTGCAAAAAGAAATTTCACAAAAACAAGGATAACCGAAATACGAAGACATTCAGTGGTGATTAGAATCTATATACTTAACAGTTCATTTAGGCATTCAGTGAAAGAAAGGTACAAAATTTTGTTAATATAATTTAGTTAGTGTCATAACAATTTCAATTTTGAAGATAGTTTTGTTTAAATTTTAGATTGTCTATAGAATTTAATTAGTTTTATAAGAATATCAGTTTAAAGATAGTTTATTTTAAATTTACATTGACTAGGTTAGATATATATGTGTGTTTCATAATAGTTATAATAAAGATAATTTAAAAAAGTACTTACAAGCTAATTCTTTGAGAACCGCGATAAAAACCCTATATATTATATTATTAAAAACACTCATTGCTCATCATTCAAACAAAAAACACATCATAACAAATTTGGCACCCAACGCGGTGGCTCTCTATTTAAAAGAATTAGTTTGGGAAGATAAGTGCTCTCATATAATTAAATTAATTATCAGTAGAAAGAAAAAGTATAGATTTTAATTTTAATTATATTTGAACAAGTAAAGTCTCAAAATGTCTCAAGGAAAGAAAGGTACAAGAAGCAAAAAGAATGAAGAAGATGTGGAAGTAGAAACACAACCTATACAAGAGGAGAGTTTAGTTCAAGTTCCACAAGATACTGCAGAAATGAATCCAGAAAGAGAGGAAAATGTCAATATGGCAGCTTTGATGTCATTAATGATGCAGATGAACAAGACAATAGAAGAGAATACGAAAAAAATGGAAGAGAATTCAAAAGAAGTCAAAGAAGACATGAAAAAAATAGAACAAAAAATGGAAGAGAATTCAAAAGAAGTCAAAGAAGACATAAAAAAAATAGAACAAAAAATGGAACAGAATTCAAAAGAAGTCAAAGAAGACATGAAAAAAATGGAACAGAAATTGGAAGAGAATCATAGAAAATTAGAAAAGAAAATAGAAGATAATAATAATAAAATTGTAAAACAAATGGATAAAAAACTTGAAGCTGCAGAGAAAAAAGTAGCAAATGAAATAAAAAGTATACGGAATGACTACAAGAAAAGGATAGACAATGAGAGGACAGAAGTAAAGAGGATTATTCAAGATAATAAGATAGATATAGAACAGAAAATAGAGTTACAGAAATGTAACTTAGAAGTAAAAATTAACGAAGACAGGAGAAACACAGAAGAAAAATTAGACGATATACAACAAAATATCCAAATAAATTGTAATCAAATAAGAAATGTGGAACAGAGAATAGATGATATTTCACAAATGAGAGACATAGGGAGACCTTACTTAAATTTAACAAATGAGACTGGGATTAAATTCTCTGGTAATATAAAAAATTTGCATCCTAGAGTATACATAAATAGTTTAAAACATAAATTAAGATTTGTGAATAATATTAATGATATTAAAGATTATATTAGAATGACATTAAATGACAATGCAGCAACTTGGTTTGCTAGTATTGAAAATGATTTAGATAACTTTCAAACATTTGAAAATAAATTTTTAAATTATTATTGGGGTGAATTAGAGCAAGCAAAGTTTAGAGAAATTCTATATTTTGGAAAGTATAATCAAAATTTAAAATCAAATATGGTAGATTATGCATTGAAATTGATAACAGTTGCAAAATATTTAGAACCACCACTTAGAGAGGATGAAACAGTCTTAAATGTATCTAGACATTTTGATGCTGATGTTGTGCAAACCGTAACTGTACAAAATATTCAAACAATAGATAGTTTTATTAATTTTATTCAAAGAATACAAAGAGGCAATATGACAAGTAATAATAACAGAAAAAACAACAATACTTTTCAATATAATAAAAATGATAATCAACAATATAGACAATCATATAACAATAATACTAGGTATGGTGATAATTTACAAAATTTTAATAATACTAACACTAATCCAAATAGACAAAATTTTAATAATAATACTAATTATAATAGACAACATTTTAATAACAGTACTAATAATAATAGACAAGATTTTAACAATAGAAGAAATACAGAACGACCTAACTATAACAGACAGGTAAATTGTGTTCGAAGGAATAGAAGCTGCGAAGGCAGGGAACGAAGTAGTACAAGGCAAGAAAATGTGAGTAGAAGTCATAGTAGGGAAGGACATAGGACATCAGATCCAAGTGGTCAGATACAATCTGACAATTCTAATAATCAAAATTTTGTGCAGTAAACTTTCTGAATTACAAGTTAGGCCATTGCTATTATGAAAAACCTTCTGAATTTATTTCTTTAGATGAAGATAAAATTATTGAATCTATTAATTTAATTTATATAAATGCTTTGGCCAAAAATAAAATGATTAAGATTATGATAGATACTGGTTCAGAAAGTACTTTAGTCTCGGAGAATTTTATTTTTAATACATTAAAACTATCAGATATAATAAAGATTCCAAAAATTAAAATTGTTGGTGCAAATAATAAGAAGTTGGGTGAAATTGATAAACTAGCCAATTTTAAAATTAATATTCTTAATAAAGAAATTAATATGCAAGGATTTATTGTCAAGGATTTATGTGTTGATATATTAATGGGAAATGATGAATTGGAAAAGAAGAAAGTAAAGATAGATTTTGAAGAAAAAATGGTAACTTTGGAAGGGCAAATAATTAAATTTATGCAGAAAGATGAGGTAGAAGAAGGAATAAGAGTTGATAGAATATTATTAAAAGAAAATAATGATGTTTATGAAGAAGAAATGTATTTTGATGATAGGGAAATGTCCCAAAAGAATGTAAAGAATAATTATTGTAGTGAATATTTAAGGAATGGAAATTTTAAGCAGATGGATGCAGTAGAAAGGGAGCCATTTCACCCCACTTTTTGTCCCCAGATCTAGGGAAAAACTGTTCCGGCCTTATGGAGAATAGGGAAAATTTCCCCAGCCCCGTATCTCAAATTTCCCCAGATTACGACCGCAAACTCGGCTGTTTTTAATCAAAGTATTATTTATTAAATAAATAAAAAATTCTACCATGTGTAGGACTCGAACCCGCGACCCATACGTCGATGACTAGACGTTCAGACTACTAGACCAATCGGTCATTTGAAGTAGGTAGGCGTCAATAGGTATAAAAAAAAACAAAGTCAAAGGTCGTGGTCATGACGAAGCAACTCGTGTACAAACCGCAGAGGATAATGCAAAAGCGAATAGTTTGACGATATGAATATTGCAATTATATTTTTAAACTTGTGTGTTAAATATGAAATGCCGCAAACTCAAAGTACGATAAAAAGAAACTATTTTTAACAAAAACAGTTTTTATTTGTAAAGAATTATGTTTTGAATCGAGTATCTAATTCGGTTATTTACAAATTAGTAAAGATTAGGTTAAATATCCGTGTTGCAGAAAACCGCAAAAGTTCTGTGGTATTGTAAGCGTAATATAAACAAATAGTTCATATCCCAATATTCGGAATGCAATACTTTTATTTATGA